>NC_054551.1:17727805-18002805 GCF_017654505.1 Polyodon spathula | reverse complement strand
ACTGCACACATTAGCATACTACAGAGTTAAATGAGTTCTCTGGTGACTGTAAGTCATCTATGACCACAGAGATAACTGCAAGTGGTAGGCTACAGCGCATCGCCTCTCACAACAAAAATCACAATTACGCACGGAGAGAGAGAGAGAGAGAGGATCAAATAGAGAATCAACTTACTCACCTATTGGAGGTACTGAACACTGATCTGTTGTCCTCTTCACTGGCATCTACTCCAGTTCTCCACGACGTAGAAAGACGATGGCCTGCCTTAAACCACGACCTCTCAAAGGACCTTGGGTTGAACTGCTCAAGCAGGGGTGTGTTGATGTCCAGAAAAAGGAGCGCACTTAAGCTTTGTTCCCTTAACCGGTTTCGGGCCTTGTTGTCAATAGCCTCTCTTGCATTCTGCTGATGTGGGAAGGAATGTTTTACCCGCAACGATGAGCCTCTTCAGTGTTTCTCCACCATCATTCCCATTGACCTCTATCCACTCACCAGCCTGCCACATAGGCATTTTGACAGGTTGACAATTACTGCTTGGTGGAAATGCAACCTGTTGATTTTCCTCTGCCATCCATCAGTACAACATCTTTGAATGCGCCAGCTGAGATGCGCTGTACAGCTGTTTGGGTAGATTTTCCACCTTTGTCTTTCATGGCCTGTAACACTTCTATGGTTTGCATTATCTGGCGGCTTGACTCTGTCAAGTTAATGTCCCTCTTCTGTAGCTTTTGGGAGAGGGCCTGGAGCTCCAGCAGGATGTCCTTCATGCAGGCCAGGTCACCTACAAAGCCTTTGCTTGCCAGCTGTTTGTGCAGTCCAGCGTGTTGCCTCCTGTCAGTGTTGGAGCGGGCTGGGTCTTCGCTCGCTTCTTTTAACTGTTTCGCTAATGCTGGGAAGTCGTGCCACACTGGTTTGACTGTCTTGTAACTATTGGCCACCCAGCGTATGGTGAACATCTGTTCGATTTTAAGGAGTGTCATGTTCCGTTCCTCTGCTGCGCCTCTCAGTAACCTTGCGCTCTTTGGGGACTGGTTGTAGATGGCATAGAGCTTTGAAATGAAAAACTCAAAGTGATTGCATCCCTTCACGGCCTTCAGGGAGTCATGCACGGCCAGCTCAAGACGATGGGCTAAGCAATGTTCTGCTTGAACAGTGGGGAAGTTGCTTTGTAGCCTGGTAATTAATCCTGTTACTCTCCCATTGAGGGCAGAGGTCCCATCAGTTGACCAATTAATAGGCTAGCTAACGTTACCAGAGTGAACGTTACGCTCCTGGGGGAATGCCTGGCTGTAGTAGCCTACAGCACCACTTGCAGTGTGGTTGAAAATATTACACCCATTAAAATGTTAAAATGGCCCATCAGCTCTGATAATACAGATGATGATGGATATGACTGGGCCCTCCTGGATTTTGATTTAATGGGGCCGTGGTCGGAACTAAGTGGGCCGAGTCTCCCTAAGTCCCCCTGTAATTTGAACTCTGACTATAGGTACTAAAAGCTATGCAAACTTCTTAGAATCATGGGTACTAGACGCTATGCAACATCCAAGCCAAATAGAATACATAAAAATTGTTCAGATTTGTTTTACTTCTACAATGTCTCAAACTCAAAGCATAGTAACTGCAGTTTATGATCACTGTATAAGTAATCATCCTCTATACGGGGATTATAAAAATACATACATCTGCGTCTATTAAGACACATAAGTAAATAAGGAGATTTGAAAAATAAAAGGTGTGAATGGAACCATAAGTCAAAAAGGGATTATATGTAAGTGAAAAAGTGTACAAATTACATTAAAAAGTGAAATAAATTAAGTGAACTGAATAAATAAAAATAAAATAAGTGAAAAAAAGGTTAAGGGTGCCCTTCATACCTTCATCTCTACCATATCATTAAGAGATGTCAATTCCATCTACTCTTTCAAATATGTAATAAAGTAAAAATAAAAGAAATACATTAAAATCTTTGTGAAACTAAACATGAAATCTAAGATTAAAAGTTAATCCAAATTTATTAAAGTGAAAATAGGGTAAACATGAAGTGAGGACATGAATGGTATAAGTGGGTGTAAAAATGGTAGTAGGAGAAATTGGCCTCTAGGTTTGAACTGATCATATTTATTTAGGGTTAGAATAGAAGTAAAAATGAAAAAGAATTAGAAAAGAGTAGGGATTTGGAATTAAAAATTAGGGTAAGGTAGGGAGTGAGGGTCTATAATAGGAATGCGGGTTAAGGTCAGGAATGGGGTTAGGATAAAGGTTGAGGATGGGATTGGGGTAATGTTAAGTTTTAGGGTTGGGAGATTGGATTGGGTTAGGTTTTAGGAGTTTAGACCGGGCTCTGGGTCAAGACTATTAAGGAAGGGGTTGAGGTTGAGGGTTAGGGTTAGGGTTAGGGTTAGGGTTTGGGAATTAGGATATTAGGATTAGGAGTAGGGATTACAGGTGATGGTTATTGTAGTAATTATGATAGGGATCAAGATTAGGGTTTGGTTTGGGGTTGGGAATCGGGGCTATGTTTAGGGCTGGGAATAGGGTTTATAGATAATGGTTAGAGTAATGGTTAGGGTAATGTTTGGGGTAATGGTTAAGGTTACTGGTTGGTGTAATGGTTGGGGTAATGGTTGGTGTAATGGTTGGGGTAATGGTTGGGGTAATGGTTGGGGTAATGGTTGGGGTAATGGTTGGTGTAATGGTTGGGGTAATGTTTGGGGTAATGTTTGGGGTAATGGTTAGGATAATGCTTTAATGGTTGGGGTAATGGTTGGTGTAATGGTTGGGGTAATGGTTGGTGTAATTGTTGGGGTAATGGTTGGGGTAATGGTTGGTGTAATGGTTGGGGTAATGGTTGGTGTAATGGTTGGGGTAATGGTTGGTGTAATGGTTGGGGTAATGGTTGGGGTAATGGTTGGTGTAATGGTTGGTGTAATGGTTGGTGTAATGGTTGGGGTAATGGTTGGTGTAATGGTTGTAATGGTTGGTGTAATGGTTGGTGTAATGGTTGGGGTAATGGTTGGTGTAATTGTTAGGGTAATGGTTGGTGTAATGGTTGGGGTAATGGTTGGTGTAATGGTTGGGGTAATGGTTGGTGTAATGGTTGGGGTAATGGTTGGGGTAATGGTTGGTGTAATGGTTGGTGTAATGGTTGGGGTAATGGTTGGTGTAATGGTTGGTGTAATAGTTAGGGTAATGGTTGGGGTAATGGTTGGTGTAATGGTTGGTGTAATTGTTAGGGTAATCGTTGGTGTAATTGTTAGGCTAATGGTTAGGGTAATGGTTAGGGTAATGGTTGGCTTAATGGTTAGGGTAATGGTACTATTTTACTATGTCCATTTGTCTAGAATAGGAGAAATATAGTCTTTGTTAAACATGCAGAGCACAATTTAATCCAATTGAACGTGTGTTTGTGTGTGTGGGTGTGGGTGTGTGTACATGCGTGGGCTCCATTTTATATTCATGCCAAGATCCTCCAAGGTTTTGTATTCTTCAGTTTGCAAACACATACTGACTCTATTATTATTTTTTTTTTTTTTATACTGTTGCAAGCAGACTGACAGTTGTGCTGAATCGTGTGGTGTTAATGTTGTAATGCATGTTAAGCTCAGACCACTGGTCAGACGGTTTGGGTTGCTGTACAATCACATGTATTTTGACTTTGTAAAATGGTCCAGTTAAATATGGTATGTACTTCTTTGCCATACAGAGTCTTATGCCCACTGTTTCTACAATGGTTACTGTCAAGACTGGAGCAACATCTAATGTGATACTGGTCTTAACAGGAATCAAACACCCCTAATTTTCATTTTCTGCTTGACTTGCCTTCCACACACAATGTCAGAAATCAGAGGGGATATGGTGTATAGAACATGTCTGATTGTGAAATTTCGTGAGGTTTTAATGGATTGCATAGCATTCACGCCAGTGTTCATGTGGCAGCGTCTTTGATTAGGGGCGCTTGAATTCTGGACCCTAGACTACATAGTGATGGAAAATGTTCCATCTTTATTCAAACTCTTGCTACTTTGTAGTTCCAACTGTGCAGATTCTTGTACAGTAATACAAAATGTCTCTTGAGTCAGAATATTTTATTGCACTTCCTGTGTAATTTCACTGCAATAGTGTTATCTGGGTCATGTTACTGGCTGAAAGCATGTCAGTCAAGAGGGGAAGCAGTTGATAGGTTTACTACAACATGTTGTTTTTTAAACCTACACATTTGAGACCTATATAAATGAATGGATGTGCATGGCAGAGACATTTTATGGAACTATTTTTAATCACGCTTTATTTTAAGGGCCGTTTTTTTGTTTGTTTATTAACTGTTAGCAAACATTGTTATTTTTTAGCTAAGGGTTAAGGTTAGGGTTAGGATTAGGTTTAGGGTTAAGGTTTGGGTTAGGGATAGAGTTAGGGATAGGGTTAATTAAAACCTTATTTAATTTGCTAAACATTACTACAGTAACAATTTGAACCGATTTCAAGCATATGATCGACTGGGTATTGATCATCCATAGCGCTGTGGTGTCTGCGGTTTTAGCTAGCCTGTTATATACATAGAATGGTCCTGATCTTTTCTACATGTGATCAGTCTAGAATTAATAAAAAGTACAAATCAATCAACCTATTTACAAATGCTCATTTCATGAATGCAAAATACCATGCTTTTGTAATAATATCTTGCTGATGGACAGTCTACCTAAAGTCCAGTCCCAGTCGCTGAGTAGTTATTTCAGATCTCACTGTGTTTGCCTGAGCACAGCAGAGCACTGTTAAAAATAACAAGTGTGTGGAAGCATGAGGAAACTTGTAGGATATGATTCATTATTCATTGCAGGGAAAAACCTATTTAAGATAAACTGTTTTTTGTAGCTGCCCTCATGTTCTTTCTTTTTCTACTGTGCTCAATAGAGCCAAAGTCTTTTTTTAAGCAACATATGTCAAGCGCTGTGGTCGGTGTACACAGGGTTACACACCTGCCATTGATCTGGAAACCACCTGTAGATCTAACAGCATTAGTCATGCTGAAATATTTATGAAAAAAGTTTCCATAGTGATCATGGTGGGGGAAAAAAAATCTAATATTAGTGAAATTTGAGAACAGAAGAACATAAGAAAAGTTTAAGAACGAGAAACGGCGATTCGGCCCATCAGGGGTCATCCCTTCTTAACACATCATTCTCCCCAACTAGGGGGAACTCATTAGAGATGGACTTGGTTCATTATCTTCCTGAACTACAATTTGCTTGTATTGCTTGTATATTATATACTAAAAACACAATGGGAAGATGTGCGCAAGTTGACATTTTTATTTCTGGCAAAATTAGTTTTCAAAATGTTCCTTTTAAAGTTAAAAAAAGTGTTGGTTGATCCCTTTCAATAATCCTTCACACTACCCTGTGATCAAGCAAATGTCCTTCGCAGCAATGGACTGGCACAAAGAAATGAAAAGGCGAAGATGAAACTCAGAAATGAGCTGTTTCTGCAACCTTGTTTCTTTCCAAATGCTGTTACTGTCACAGTGTTTCACACACATATGTGTTTCATGTGTTTCACATGTGTGTGTGTGTGTCTGATTGCAGGATCCTGGCATATGCTGGTGCTCACATCAACACACGTGTGGACTTGAAGACACTGAGAGCAGTCAGAGTGCTTCGGCCTCTCAAACTGGTCTCAGGCATTCCCAGTAAGTATATCCGTTATGATGTCATGTCTATAGAAAACAACGCTGGCTCATTGCCAACTCTAGGGCTGTGCTGTCTCTATTTATGGTTGATGACACATAAACCATGTGAGATGGAGAAAGGGCTTTGGGTGTTGAGAGCTCCTGCTTACAGAGTTAACAGTTTCTGAACATGGCATTCCAGAGATGACCTGCAACGAAAGCAGAGTGACAGTGGTGTGTTGCCTCTTGTTCCAGGTCTACAGATTGTGCTGAAGTCCATAATGAAAGCCATGATACCTCTGCTGCAGATCGGGCTGCTCCTTTTCTTTGCCATTCTCATGTTTGCAATCATTGGACTGGAGTTCTACAGTGGCAAGTTGCACCGGACTTGCGGCCTTCGTGCCAACCTGACAGGTGAGTGATCAGACATGCTGTACCTAAAATTGTAATCCTAGGGATAGTCAAAACTTATTTTTAATGTTCAAGGAGCAGTAGCAATTTCATCACTAGTCCTCCTTTTTTCAATGTAATATATGTATGGTTCTTGCACCTAAACACTTCATGTGCTGTAGTTCAAACACTAATGCTGCAGATCTAATAGTCTAACTGAAATGTAAAAAAAAAAATACATTTAGTTTCCACAACATGGGGCCCCCAGGATGGGAAGCCCAGCTCTAGGTCATGTTTGATTGTGGCCATCATACACTATCTCCTGAGCTGGTGACTTCAGGGTTATGCAAACACGCTAATATGCTGACCATGAATTTGACCTACTATAGCTGCTATATTGAGACTATTTCTACCCGTCAACCTAAAAGCATCATCGTAACAGTATATGCATTTTAAATATTTCCACTTTGTATGTGATCATTTCTGAAAGAAAACCCAAAGGATTCATATTATCTCTTGTAAGCTTGGTTATATTAGAATAGTAATGTCATATACTGTACTGCCACACTATTTCTATCTTCAGATCTTTTTCGCATTTCATTTTCTTTATGTTTATATTCTGTTCCATCAGAGATCCCTCGGAGATGCTTGTTTTTGATCTGTAGTTGTTGTTTTTTTTAAGATTTGAAAGATTTTGAAGCCCTTGATGAGTCGGAGTTGGACTTCCCCTGCCGAGACAAAGGCTGTCCTGAGAACTATGAATGCAATAAGCCCTGGATCGGTCCTAACAACGGGATCACGCAGTTCGATAACATCCTGTTTGCTTTGCTGACTGTCTTCCAATGCATCACTATGGAGGGCTGGTCCACAGTCCTCTACAATGTAAGTTACCTGAAGCGACTCACATTTGTTTGTATTGTTTAGATGTTCTCAGATTGTCTTTACCACTGTACTAAAAAAACTAGTTCAATAGATGGCTTCATTCAATATATTGTGGATTCACTGTATAATACATGTATTCAATAATGGGCCCTATGCACTAACCTTTATTTAGCTG
The DNA here is from genome assembly GCF_017654505.1 of Polyodon spathula. Taxonomy (NCBI): domain Eukaryota; kingdom Metazoa; phylum Chordata; class Actinopteri; order Acipenseriformes; family Polyodontidae; genus Polyodon; species Polyodon spathula. The sequence continues at coordinate 17,995,692 of NC_054551.1, read as the reverse complement.
CATCAGCACTAAGTATCTTTTTTTCTTTTTTTAAAATCCCATTTATTACTAATTTAACTGTCTAAGGTTGGTTTCACAGAACCTGATTATCACTAATCTTAGATTACCTAATGTTTCCTTCGGTAAAGTAGTTCAAGACTAATCTAGTTTTTAAAAAAATAAGTTAAACGGCATTTTATTAGAGACATACCCAAACCTGCTTAACTACCGTGCTGTGTTGAGTGGAGCATGTTTCCTAGTCTGCACAAGCAATCTGTCATTAAGTGGAGTTATTCATATTCATAAAAAGCATTATGAAATATCATGGACATCAAACAGTATTATATTTAAAAAAAACAGGTGTTCTTGACTAGGGGCCTAGAATTGTTCAATCTCTGAGCAGAAAGCTTGAACCGTTACAGAAAGGGTCAAAAGAAAAAAAATGACAGAAGAAAAACAATGTGCAATTTAATGGACAGTTATTACAATATGCATGTTAGCATTTTCTTTGAGGTATAATTAATGACACCTTAGAGAAGTCCAAAGCTCAGTTCCCTTGCCTAGTTTCAATGAATGGTAGATTCCTCCTAATGTGTTAGTAACCTGAATAATCCCAGTGCTTGTTGTTCTACTTGAAACTGCCGTTGTTCTGTGTTAAAAAGGCGGTAAGGTGTACAACAGTATTTTACACTTCATCAAACAGTATTATATAGCATTCAAAATATAGTCAAGCTCCATGCATGATATATATATATATATATATATATATATATATATATATATATATATATATATATATATATATATATATATATATATATATATATATATAGCTCTGGAAAAAATTAAGAGACCACTGCAAATTTTTCTTAAATCAGCATCTCTACATGTATGGCAGCCATTCCATTCCAGTGTCTGTTGAATTCCAACACAGGCACACCTCATTCTACTGAATGAGGTACTGATTAGGGGATCACCTGAACCAAATCTTATTTAACGAGGAAAAGTATAAAAACCACTCCTGTGGTCATCACTATCCTCTTGCAATAGGACCAGCTGGATGGCAAAACAGTGCTAGTAGTACCTCAAAAGTAATTGGAATCCAAAAATAACTATTGACCATGCCCAAAGAGTTGAAAAGGAAAGTTTTGAGTGAGGAAAAGAAGGGTTCAATTCTGGCTTTACTGGCAGAGGGATACAGTGAGCGTCGGGTTGCTTCCATCCTTAAAATTTTAAAGATGGCGGTTCATAAGAACAAGGTCAAGCAGCATACACTGGGGACAACAAAGCTACAGACCGGCAGAGGGCGAAAACAACTCTCCACTGACCGGGATGACTGCCAATTCGTTCGAATGTCACTCAGCAACCGTAGGATGACATCAAGTGACCTACAAAAAGAATGGCAAACGGCAGCTGGGGTGAAGTGCACGGCAAGGACAGTTCGAAACAGGCTCCTAGGGAAAGGGCTGAAGTCGTGCAAAGCTAGAAATAAGCCCTTCATCAATGAGAAGCAAAGAAGAGCCAGGCTGAGGTTTGCAAAAGACCATAAGGATTGGACTGTAGAGGACTGGAGTAAGGTCATCTTCTCTGATGAGTCCAATTTTCAGCTTTGCCCACACCTGGTCGACTAATGGTTAGACGGAGACCTGGAGAGGCCTACAAGCCACAGTGTCTCGCACCCACTGTGAAATGTGGTGGAGGATCGGTGATGATCTGGGGGTGCTTCAGCAAGGCTGAAATCGAGCGGATTTATCTTTGTGAAGGACGCATGAATCAAGCCAAGTACAAGGTTGTCCTGGAAGAAAACTTGTTTCTTTCTGCTCTGACAATGTTCCCCAACTCTGAGGATTGGTTTTTCCAGCAGGACAATGCTCCTTGCCACACAGCCAGGTCAATCAAGCCCAATCTCCGGACCAGAACCCCATTGAAAACCTCTGGAATGTGATCAAGAGGAAGATGGATGGTCACAAGCCATCAAACAAAGCCGAGCTGCTTGAATTTTTACGCCAGGAGTGGCATGAAGTCACCCAACATCAATGTGAAAGACTGGTAGAGAGCATGCCAAGACGCATGAAAGCTGTGATTGAAAATCAGGGTTATTCCACCAAATATTGATTTCTGAACTCTTCCTAAGTTAAAACATTAGTATTGTGTTGTTTAAAAATGAATATGAACTTATTTTCTTTGCATTATTCGAGGTCTGACAACACTGCATCTTTTTTGTTATTTTGACCAGTTGTAATTTTCTGCAAATAAATGCTCTAAATGACAATATTTTTATTTGGAATTTTGGGAGGAATGTTGTCAGTAGTTTATAGAATAAAACAAAAATGTTCATTTTACCCAAACACATACCTATAAATAGTAAAACCAGCAAAACTGATAATTTTGCAGTGGTCTCTTAATTTTTTCCAGAGCTGTATATATATATATATATATATATATATATATATATATATATATATATATATATATATATATAATATATATATATATTACAATTTAACTTTGCAAAAAAGATCTCTTCTGCTTTTAAGTTTCTTCTAGATAAAATATCTCTCGAATGAGATGTAAAAGTGGTCCTATTATAAGAGACTCTGCAGCAGCAGTTGTTGATGTACAGTTAACCCCCTGTCAGCTCCTGTGAATAACATCGTTAGCACTGCTGTCTTCAGTTGTCAGGCTGTGACTTCATGCCAGTGATTTACTACATTAATGTTATGGTAGGCTCTCTGCTCCGCCCTATCAGTTGTATTTTAATCACAATTCGAAGACGCTTCTCGATCACACTTTCTATGTTTTCTTTGGTCAGACCATTTCGATTTGATGTTCCCTGTCATCTGGCTTGCTGAGCTGTTAAGTGGATCTAGATGAGAGCAAAACTAAATAAATCCTCTTTTTATAAAAGCTTTCACTCACTTTTAGCAGAGACTGCACACAGGAACAAAAACCCCTTTCAGTAGTCCATAGCCACCTCTATACACCCACCGGCCACTTGATTAGAACCCTGCATATCAAATTAAAAACACAACAATGATTCCTACAAAAGCCTTGCTGTCCCCCTATGATGTTTCCACATGATTTCCAGGGATTGGGTAAAAGCCAAACATAACAAGAGTAACCCATTTGCCACTGCCATTTCTCTTTCGCACAATCCTACTTGAACATTACATTCCCAGAGGGTAACTGTTATATCTGTTGTAGGGGCATTTAAATGTATTTTAAGAGGCAGTCATTTACCACTTCCACCTTGTCCAGCTCTGTCGCTCCTCATTCTGTGGGGTTGTTCCAGTCGATACCTGGGAAGTTGAAGTCCCCCATGATTATGGCATCCCCTTCCTTGCATGCATCTCTAATGTTGTTATACAAAGAGGTGCTATCATTGGTATCCATGTTTGGAAGCATGTAGCACACTCCACATCAATGATATGGTGTGTTGATGTATTAACTTACTTTCTAATCACCCTGTACAACACAGCCTGTCCTCCTCTTCTGCCTTACCTGTCCCTCCTAAACAGCACAAACTCACTTGAGGTAAATCAAATTTCCATAATCCCAATGTCATCATAGTTTTCTGCAGCTACTGTAGCTTCTAACTCTAGTAGTTTGTTTGTAATACTTCCTTAAACACAGGCATTTTAAAATGTTACTATTGTTTCCCGCCGTGCCTTCCATGTCTTCAGCTCTTCGCTTGTTTCTCCCTGTTATTCAGCAGTCTTGTCTATTGTACCCTCTCCCCCTCTAACCTAGTTTAAACATTTCCTCACTTCCATGTTTATACCCTAACCTAGGGCATTGGATCCCGTTTGTACTAGTGCAGTTTGTGGTGGAAGGTTTCCCAGTGTTGGATGTACCTGAATCCCTATTGCTTGCATTATACCAAATGTACGACCACCACAATGTTGACAAATTGTTCCTCCAAAGCAGTGACTTGGCTCCTGAGATGTAAAATATAGAAGCATTTGATGTACAAGCAATCTCATTCAGGAGGCTCAGAGGATCCACATTTTGCAAGAAATGCATTTCACCAGTGCTGGTTCCATGTTTGAAGGATTTCTCCAGATTGATTCCCTTTAGTGTTACTGCCCTTCAGTCATTACAAAGTCTGGGTCTGTAAAGTTATCCTCAAATAAATGAGTTGATATCTATATTTGAATTTGCCATAGGTATGTTGATGCTGTTCAGTAATTTTAAGCTTAAACTCAAGACTCAAAAATCAGAGGACTGTGTTGTTCTGTTGTGTTTGGTGGAGTTCTATGACAAAGGCGACCTAGGCACAGAAGTCTTGAGGCACACTGATTGTAGTTTTATACCAAAGAGCAGTAAAAAAAGTATATTCTAGAAACTAAAGGGTGTACTTCAGACTGTCAATTCAATCACCTTTTTTTACCTGCCGAAAATAAGCAGCAGATGTTATGAAGTTACAGAACTTTGGAGGCAAGAGGCTAGGCAGTTCTGTTCAGGTCGTGCTGCATGATCCAACCCCAAGCCAATGAGTCTCCAGCCAGACATTGCAAATCGATATGACTGATGATATAACCAGGAGGCAGTGCCTTTACTGGGTGACAACACATTGAAGTGACATCTCCGTAAACTCTGAGAGATTTCAATAAATATAAAAAGTGAAGTTTTTTTATACAAGAACATATAAGGAGGTTTAACTGTAAAATGGTTTCTAAGGGTTATATATATGAAGGCGTGCTATTATAGTGTGAAAAATGATAAATGTATTATACGCCTACAGTCCCATCTGCCTTGCCTTGGAGCAAACAGTAAAAGGAGTAATAATAATGACTATTGAAAAGATGTGAGTCAACTAACAAGCAGGGATTGTGACGGCACACAGAGCACAGCAACCCTCCGCGAGCGTTTCAGTGGGCTGTGCATCTTGAGTGCCGTGTCGCTGTCAGGCAGGAGGGGGTGTTTCTGTGTCTTCGGGTGGAATAATAATTAAGGCAGTTTATTCAATGAGGCTCTGTGTTGTGTTAATGTGCATTTGAGGAAGGGGGCAGATAGATAGTATGAGGAAAAAGGAGGAAGAGAAAAGGAGGGAGAGAGATGTTAGAAATTCCAAATGCAGGTATTTAACAGATACATTTAATAGATTAGTACTGTTGGAACTTGCACAACTGACACAAAATATTCTTATTGAAAAATTGAAAAAAAAATATTGAAATAGTTTTTTTTTGTCTATGCAAAAGAACCGGGCTCATCTGCATTTGTGGTGATAGAGCATTTGACCTCACCTCATATCATTGATGGGACAGAATCTGTAACTGCCTGTTACACAAGCACAGCCCAATACATTAAAACAATAAAGACAGGTTTGAATTTTAAAGAAAATTATATCAGAATCTTAAGGATTTATAAAATCACTTGTAATAGGAATGAATACAGAATATTCCATACAGGAGTTACTGATTCATCTTCAGTTATGCAAGCACTGTAATATCTGAAATATCTTTTCATTTTGCACACACAAATGTTATGCAGCAACAGATATACAAAAAATGCCAGTCACTGGTTATTTTTCTTTAAATCCATTGCAAAACAGTCCACAGTGAGCCCCATATAGCCAGTAGCTTGTAAAGTTTTGTATGATTGTAATAACCAGATGGGTTACCCAGGAGACCTTGTTCCTCTCTTTTGACTTTATTCATACTTGAAGCAGTTCTTTTAAGTTTGCGTGCACCAGCTCAACCTTCTCCAACTAAAGCTTGACATCACATCTCGTTCGATATCACCGTGTAACAATTTTTTTTTTTTTTTTTTTTTTGGTTCCTGGGTAGTAAATGTTATTTCCTAATTGCTTATGCCTCAAAAGTATATGCGTACCACTTTTTCTCCTCGCTCCCTCCTTCTTGTCTTACCCACTCATCTCTTCTTCCTTCATACTCTCACTGAGTCCCTTTCTTTTCACTCCATCTCCTCCTCAATTCCTTCTCTTCTCACTCTCATTCACTCTCTATCTCTTTCTCTCCCCCAATCATTCTTTGGATTGTGGGAGTGAGGTGTATGATTTAATGCTAGCCTGGCTTCTAAAAGAAGACTTTGAATACACTATGTAACACAATTTTTGTTCCTGGGTAGTAAGTGTTATTTCCCAATTGCTTATGCCTCAAAAGTGTAGAAAATGGCTATTATTCCCCACATACTTTGCTTTTGTGACCAGGACAGTGATATTTTGAAATTTACCTATTTTCCAGAACATTCCAGATAGATTTAGTGTTGAGTAAACTTGGAGTAACTTCTAGAACTTTCTAGAACTTTCCAGTAATATAAATAGTAGTATAAATACAGGGGCCTTAAGCCCACCAGTTCAGTTTAGTTCCAGCTGCCTAAGTGGATTCTTATCTGCATTTTTCTGAGATGGCACCAAGAGGCTGCAATGGTGGCATTCCTGATGGGTCTCCAAGGCGGTTTTACCAAGTTTCCCTGCTATCTTTGCCTTTGGGACAGCAAGGACACCAAGGCACACTACCACAGGCGGAACTGGCCACAGTGGACTGAGTTCTCTGTGGGGAGGAACAACGTCAAGTGGAAGCCACTGGTGGACCCCCGGAAGGTTCTGATGCCACCACTGCACATCAAATTGGGCCTTATGAAACAATTTGTCACAGCTCTAGATAAGGAGTTGGCAGCCTTCAAATACCTTCAAGACTTCTTCCCTAAGCTGTTTGAGGCAAAGGTCAAAGCCGGTGTCTTCGTCGGACCACAGATAAAGAAGATCCTGGAGTGCAATGAATTCCCCAAGAAGCTCACTAGTAAGGAGAAAACGGCTTGGAACAGCTTTGTCGCAGTGGTTAGGGGCTTCCTGGGCAATCACAAGGCCGAAAACTATGTGGAGCTGGTTGAGACTCTGGTGAAGAACTATGGCACAATGGGCTGTAGGATGTCCCTCAAAGTCCATATCCTTGATGCTCATCTTGATAAATTCAAGGAGAACATGGGAGCGTACTCGTAGGAGCAAGGCGAGCGCTTCCACCAGGATATACTGGACTTTGAATGCCGCTACCAAGGACAGTATAACGAGAACATTTGATGGGAAACTACATTTGGGGGCTGATTCATGAAAGTGATTTACAGTATAATCGTAAATCCCGAAAAACTACTCACTTCTAAATCTTTTGTAGTCATTTTTGTATTACTTTAGTATAAATACATGTTAATTTGGATTCATATGTTGTTTTTTTCTGACTTTATGTGAACGAAAAGACCATTTTCTCATTGGAAATAGGTACATTTCAAAATATCACTGTCCTGGTCACAAAAGCAAAGTTTGTGGGGAATAATAGCCATTTTCTATACTTTTGAGGCATAAGCAATTGGGAAATAACACTTACTACCCAGGAACAAAAATTGTGTTACATAGTGTATTCAAAGTCCTCTTCTTTTAGAAGCCAGGCTAGCATTAAATCATACACCTCACTCCCACAATCCAAAGAATGATTGGGGGAGAGAAAGAGATAGAGAGTGAATGAGAGTGAGAAGAGAAGGAATTGAGGAGGAGATGGAGTGAAAAGAAAGGGACTCAGTGAGAGTATGAAGGAAGAAGAGATGAGTGGGTAAGACAAGAAGGAGGGAGCGAGGAGAAAAAGTGGTAGAAAGAGAATGCAAGGGAAAGCTGTTATGTCCTCTGCAGCTCTTGAAGATGGTTCAGACCACATGGGGTAAAAATAGCAGTCGTTTTCAGATGCTCTTCAGCAACTTTGACCAGGATATACCTTGTTGGTGTAAAATCTGTAGGCTGCAGACTCAGTTACTGCATTGTAGAGATTGAAATACACAAAATAATCTGCAAATTGAAAGATCTATGCGAGACTGTGTGATGTTGAAAAGAAGTTTATTATTTTCACTATTATTGTTACTGAACTACAGGGTATCGTTGACTCCTAAAACATCCGGTCCGATTTCTGATAGGAGTGGGAGTGAGAGAGAGGGAGGAAAGAGTGAAGAGTGTGAAGGCAAAGGAGACAGAGGGGAAGACTGTACATGATAAATAAAAACATAAACACACCTTTCTTTCTCTACTTTCCAAAAAGCTGAGAAATACTGAAGTTTGAAAAAATAAGACATGGTGAGCAATAGCTGCTGGTGTGGTGGGAGTAGCAGAATTGGATGCACAATATATCAAGAGAGATAGAGAGACTCAGCTCAGAGAAGATCAAGGGCAGAATGCCAGACAATCATCCATATCACAGTGGCATTTCCATAATGTAATTAAACCCATAATCAGCCTGGTTTGCATAGACAGGGCTTTGGCACTCCTGGGTTGAATATATACACCTGTGTGCCTCTGTGTGTTTGGTTCTGTTGATCTCTGATACTTTCTGGCCCAAAATATGTTGTTGTTAAAGTAACCCAACCTATTTTTGTTCTTGATTGCACCCTGCCTGCTTCAGTCTTTATCATCATTATATGTCAAGTGAAGATCTTTCATTGGTCTAGTTATTGTTTCCCAGAGGGCTGATCAACGTCAGTTAGAAGCTGATCAAGGTTTGATCAAGGATTAGATTTAACATCAACAGCAAGGGGCAAGAAATGTGCTTAGCAGTGTGAAGAGCGACCCACTCCATCCTATTGGGCTATTGGTTCAAATGTTACTATTGCTTGGGGATCTAGGGGAGCTGACCTACATATGTATGTCACACTTTTAAATGTTCCATACATCTGGAGGATCGACCACTTATCAAATCGTCATGAAACTTGGTATTAACATTATTTAGCTAAGGATATAGATCATATCAGATTATGAGGAGGTACAATTTTGTATCCAGAAAAATCACTTATCAAATTGTGATTAAACATTTCATTGCTAATTCTTATTCTATTGCTCCTTTTCAAGTGGAATGACAACCATTACCCAATAGGAAGAGCCTCTCTGACCCGTCAATCACTGAGCGTATATAAAAAAGCTGCCCTATCAGGGCCCTGCTGTGAGGAGGAAGTCCCTCCCACCTTCTGCTGAAGAGGGACGTTCTCACAGTAGCATATCGCAATTTTCTCTCTCACCTCACTGAGACAGGTCACAGATTGCCTTGTGCTTTCTATGTTCCGAAAATTGCCTCATTTGTATGGTTTCAACCTACAAATTGAATTGCGAACGATAAGCTACAGTTATATGAGTGTTTTTGAGATTGCTCATTGCCTTAGTCTCGCGTCGGTAATTTCTACTGTTTAGAGTTGGTTTCAACCCCTCTATTGAGATTGGCGATTAGCTTATTCTTCTCGCTTACTGCCTTGTATAGTTTAAAATTAACATTCCTAGAGCTTTTGTGGTGCTGTAGGGTGACCCCGCGGGCTCACGGTGCTGTCCTCTACATCGTATTGACTTGGCTACCATCAAGCTTGGGCATACGTGCCCTTCTCAAGCCTTGGGCACTGACAGCACTCTTCCTCGGCACCTACCTCGGCAACGACTGCAACAGCTCGGGAACTGACCGCACTTCTTCGGTGAAGTAGACACACAAGCTCACCCCTGGCCACAGGGGCTTATGTATGCATTCCCTCTGCTACCATTATTAACCCTGACACTAGAGAGGATCAGGGTGGAGAGAGTCAAGGTTTTGCTGGTTGCATTCAGATGGCCAAGGCGCCCCTGGTTTGCTCGCCTCTCCAACATGTTGTTGGGCCAACCGTGGCAGCTTTCACTTCTCAAGGACCTCCTGAGCCAAGCTGCGGGGTTATTATGGCACCCGAACCCAGCCCAGTTCCAACTCTGAGTCTGGCCGTTGAACGGAGCCATCTATCCAGATGAGGTTTACCAGATGCAGTGGTAGAGACACTACAGTCTGCTAGGGCGCCTCTCACTAGAGCCCAATATTCATATAAATGGAAAGTTTTCCAAAACTGGTGCATTGCTGAGGGTCACGATCCTGTGACCTGCCCTATTGAGATGATCCTGGAGACTGGTACTGCAGGTGCCATGCCCTTAGGCGTCATGAGGGCTCTGAGGCTATCGCCGTGTGGCTGTACTGTTGGTAATCTGGAGCCACAACAGCTTTGGTACAGCTTCCCATTCTGTAATGGTTTCATTCCACTTGAAAGGGAACGTTAAGTTATAAACATAACCCTGGTTCCCTGAAAAGAATGACAACCATTACCCTTCGAGGTCGTGTCCCCAGCTGACCTTCGATTTCGAAAGAAAAGGGCGATATGTTACTGTGAGGACGTCCCTCTTCAGCAGGAGGTGGGAGGGACTTACTCCTCACAGCAGAGCCCTGGTAGGGCAGCTTTTTTATATATGCTCTGTGATTGACGGGTCAGAGAGGCTTTTCCCATTCAGTAATAGTTGTCATTCTTTTCAGGGAACCAGGGTTATGGTAATAACCTAACATTATGTATATACTGTTTATATATGTCAGTCAGGAGCTCTGATTTAGAATTCACAGCCATGGCGGAGGATGTATGTTACTGACATACAGGCATCTCCAAAATTATTGGCACCCTTGATAAAGATGAGCAAAAAAGGCTTTATAAAACAAACAACACTGGTAATGAGCTATATTTTATGCTAAAAAATATGGGAAAACAATATTATTTTATACTAACACAATTGCTCAGAGAAATTGTTTATTTTTAACAAGTATTTTTTTTTTTCTCAAAAAGATAGGTGTCAAAATTATTGGCACCCCTAAAGATTCTTAGAAATAAAATCAAACAAAATTAAATTTGCATTAACATTCTACTTTTTTAAGTACATCTCAGTCTTAAGAAACTGTATTATGGCCTTCTATGGCTTCCTGTTTCACTGGGGTATAAAAATGAGGTAATGCGTATGTAAAATCCATTTGTCATCTATCACCATGGGGAAAGACAAAGAACTCACAAATGAAAAGAGACAAATGGTTGTTGACCTTCATAAATCAGGCAATTGGTACAACAAAATAGCTAAAAACTTAAATATACCACTTACCACTATTAGGGCAATAATTAAGAAGTTCAAAACCAGTGGAACAGTGGTAAATCTGCCTGGTAGAGGACGCAAGTTCATCTTGCCCCCATGCACTGTGAGGAAGATGGTTCAGGAGGCAAAGAAGAATCCAAGGGCCACAGTTGGAGAATTACAGAACCTGATTGCATCTTGGGGTCACCAAGTCTCCAAATCTACAATTAGATTCCACCTCCATGCCAATAGCTCATTTGGAAGGATTGCCAGAAAAAAAGCCTTTATTGAGAGCAACCAACAAAGTAAGCGCCTAAAGTTTGCTAAACAGCATTAGCATTGTAGATGGAGTCAAAGTCTCTTTACTAGTGATGGGTATTGTAGTTGTAGTGACTATATGACCAGTGCTTCAGTCTTTTTTAAGGTCCTAAAAAAATAAGAATTGATAATCTGCTCTGAGTCCGACCAAATGAATGATTCTGTTTGACATCAGACTGCTGTTGCTATGCTGTCAATGGGACTGACTGTGATATTTGTCTATGCAAACTGTACGTTGTGTTACTGCACAGTACACAGGTTTAGAATTCCAATGAAAATGAGCAGCACAGATTCCACTTGTCGTGTAATGTTTGATAGCGCAGAATAGAAAAGGTTCAATAAAATGATTATTTTCTTACCCACATGTCATTTATGCTATTGGCTTTCCAATTTTTTTTCTGTAGTTTTTTTTATTAATATTGAAACTAGAAAAAGAAAGTGAGAATGTAATTATTTCTCACCTTCAAGCTGGTACATGTGTAGTAGTTGAGAGTAATAATTTATTCTCACATTGACTGTTTATAACAAAAAAGAGGTAGCACTTAACCCTGTCTGTTTTTATTTTTACATGAGTTTATAACAAACTTCTAAGTGCCATGCTTGTGGGTGTTATTTTATGGTAATAAAGGAAGGAAATGCTATTATTTTGAATGTCATAGCATTGCTTTAAAAGGTGTTCACAATGGCTTTGTAAGGTTTTAGAATTATAGTACAGATTTGTTCAGTGGCTAGGATCAGCAACAGTCTGGAGGATCTCTATGTCTCGACTATATAATGCGTTTGTACATTTTATTTAGAAATAAATGTATAAATAGATGTGTTGTGTGGGATGTGTGGCTATTGATGTGTGGCAGAATGACTGTTAGGAAATGCCCCGTGAGAATTGTCTAATGAGATTTACCCGCTAGTTTGTTCTCTATTGATCTGATATCTGATGCCTGCCTCCATTCGCAGAGCTAATTCAATAACCAGTTGCATTGAGCTCAGAATTTTTTTTAATGTGTTGACATTGTACTAGCAGATCCCACTGAGACACAATGTGTGTTTTTTTTTTTCTTTCTTGCCTACTTGCTTGTTTGCATGCTTTTTTTATTCACAACTAATAAATAATAAAAAGACTGCATTTATCACACCCTACAACAATAACAACACCAACAGCAATTCCCATTTCTATAGCGCCTTTCATCACAGCAATCCCAAAGCGCTTTACACATCCACAAATTAACAATAAACCATCACATTAAAAACAGTCCAATACAGAACTTGATACATGCGCTTTTAATGGTAACATTTGAAAAACTGAAGATAAAAAGCTAATTTATAGAAATAGATTGAGTAACAGATTTGTTTTTAAATAAAATAAATAAATAAAAAAGGGCAAAAGAGAAAATGCAGTTTTGATTTTGAAATAGGGAAACTAAGGTAGAAAAGCTATTTTGTAAAATACTTTTTTAATCTTGACTTAAAAAACAGTAGGAGTCCCAGCTTCCCTGACAGAAGAAGGCAGAGCATTCCAGAATTTAGGAACCTTACAGGAAAAATCTCTTCCTGAAATTAGCAGTCGTTCTACTCCTATTATACCATATTGATGACATTTCAAATGTCAGTGTACTTCCACTTCAATAAATACTTAAATGTTGACACATTTTACATAAACCTCTTTTCTGATACCTTAGCGTAGCCAAACAAGCATGCTGCATTAAAAAAAAATAGTTCAACTTTTCAATTAAAGTAAATTAGTTACAAATGGTGAGATTGTGATGAGTCCGTCGGATGAGATGCAAAACAGAAGTTCTATTGTAAGTGACTCTGGAGCAGTTGTGATGCATAGTTCACCCCCAAGTCTCTGTACATCATAGCATTTGCTAAATGACTAATTAATATGGGCAGTTATCAGACGTTAAACCCAACCCTGTTTATGAGTTCTTGAAAACACATCACTGAAGTGATTTATTTCTGTTCAACACTCGTGAAAGGATCCTGCTTTGTATTCATATGCAGGCAATTATATAACCACATCCATGTCTGTAATGTAATGTGTAGTTGAAGGAACTAATGACAAAGTTTAATACGCAATTGAAACTGTAGGCGTCAGATTGCATTAAACAATATAAGAGCACTTGCACAGGCTCACCTTTAAACGATGTTCCAGTTTGAAACCCTGCTGGAGAACGAGAGAGAGGGAATGGTAATGAACATCAAAGACCTGTGATCTCATAATTACAGGCCGCCCACAATCTGAGGGGTCATTTATTTAGCAACTGGAAGCATCACTAGAGCACTAACCATTGCCTCAATTATTTATTTCTTTATATATTGATGTTTAACAAAATCAGACGCAATTTACCTTCATTTATCTCCAGCAACCCTTGTTATGTTTTACCTAATCACAGCGCCAACCAATCCATTATTATTATTATTATTATTATTATTATTATTATTATTATTATTATTATTATTATTTTTAGTAGTAGTTGTAGTAGCAAACTATAATTTTCCTACAAACTACTAAACATCAGTCCCAATGCTTGTTGACTTGTGCAGTCTTCCCTGCAAACAGATGTTTTCCAGGAGGAATAAGGAGCCACTGGAGTTCTTCTCGTGCTGTCCCAGTTTGATGAGTCTTTAAGCTCAAATTCACACTCTGTTTGTTCTGCAGGCAGAAGGTTCCCAAGCAGTCAGGGGAGGTGCTCATGGGATTCATTCCCACCCCTACATGTGCTTCAACCCCAGCAGAGTCTTCAGGGTTCTAGCTGCAGGGCTGCATTTGTGTAAGCCCAACCCTACCAGCCTTCCCTGGCCTCTAGCTTGTAGGCATACCCCCCAGTCGCTCTCAATTCCGGCGAACCATACAAAGGAAGGGGCCCAGCTACACCCCCAAATGTTATCTTAACATCTTCCCTTTTTTTTTTTCAACTCAGGTTTTTATAGCTGAAAATAAAATCTTAAAGTCTAGCAGTTCCTTATTGCAAACCTCTTTTTTTTAAACCAAATAAGTTTAGTTTTAGGGTAGCAAGCCACCTACTGTACACCTTTTTTTAACATTGAAAAACTGTATCAAATCTTGACTTGGTCACCCACTTTCAGGGAAGGCAACAGTCTTGAGACTTGATCATAAAATGTTTTTTTGCACTTGTTTGCAAGCTACTAGTTTACCATTGACTTCTTGAGAGTTGCTTGGCTTAAGTAGAGCTACTGTTGTTGGCAGTCTACATGTTAACCATCTGCCCATAAGCAATTGTGCTGGGTAAGGAAGGTTTGTATTTGGTTGTATTCCTGTATGCCAGCAGTGACAAGTATGTGTTTTGGATGCTTGCTCTGCTAGATCATTAGATTTTGAATACCTATGGCTTGATGTAGCATGTTAGAATTCCCAGGATGTTGCAAAGTCTCTGAAATTCTTTCAGTTATACTGTGATCCATTATCCAAGATAACGATATCAGGTATGAAATGTCTGGCAAATACAGACTTCAGGTGCCGAATCACTGTTTCACTTGACTTTTACAAAATTGGAATTGCAGTCCACCACGAGTAGTTAGTTTTTTTCCATCCATGACAAGCAGATCGCAGACATGTTCTGCAAGTCCTTTCTGGCACCTCATGTGATATTAGTGGTTCCTTTTGCTGCTGAATTCTGGATTTGTGACAAGTATCACATTTTGAAACCATTTCTATACTTTGTGAATGAAGCCTGGCCAGTGCAGAATGTCTCATCAGAGCCAGTTAACAAGTACAACATTATTAGTAGGCACAACTCCAGTCGCAAGACACAATACCATAATGCACCTAATAAAGTGCACTCTAATGTTATCATAGCAGTGTCAACTGTCTGTCATCTTCTGTACAGTACCACAATCGATAACTTTCATTTTCATTAAATAACCCAAAACCTGATAGAAAATCTGATAAAACGCTAGAATGTATGGGCCACAGTAACTGTATTGGTCATCTGTTATTGCCAGCTGACTTATTTGTAATCTGGAATTTTCTTTCTGTTTGTTTTTCTGCAGACCAATGATGCCTTAGGCCCAACCTGGAACTGGCTGTATTTCATCCCTCTGATCATCATCGGATCCTTTTTCGTACTAAACCTTGTGCTGGGGGTCCTGTCTGGGTGAGTGGAGTCGTTCTCAATGGGGTTTACCCTGATTCACCCTCTTCAATATAATTAAATTAGGGTTTATCTGGATCTGGTCTCTTCAATGTGATCTCAGTGTGGTTTACCTGGATTGAGCCTCTTCAATGTGATCTCAGTGTGGTTTACCTGGATTCAGCCTCTGCAATGTGATCTCAGTGTGGTTTACCTGGGATCCAGTCTCTGCAATGTGATCTCAGTGTGGTTTACCTGGATTCAGTCTCTGCAATGTGATCTCAGTGTGGTTTACTAGGATCCAGTCTCTGCAATGTGATCTCAGTGTGGTTTACCTGGATTCAGTCTCTGCAATGTGATCTCAGTGTGGTTTACTGGGATCCAGTCTCTGCAATGTGATCTCAGTGTGGTTTACTGGGATCCAGTCTCTGCAATGTGATCTCAGTGTGGTTTACTGGGATCCAGTCTCTGCAATGTGATCTCAGTGTGGTTTACTGGGATCCAGTCTCTGCAATGTGATCTCAGCGTGGTTTACTGGGATTCAGTCTCTGCAATGTGATCTCAGTGTGGTTTACTGGTATCCAGTCTCTTCAATGTAATCTCAATGTGGTTTACTTGGATCGAGCCTCTTCAATGTGATCTCAGTGTGGTTTACTGGGATCCAGTCTCTTCAATCAGATCTCGGTGTGGTTTACCTGGATCCAGTCTCTGCAATGTGAGCTCAGTGTGGTTTACTGGGATCCAGTCTCTTCAATGTTATCTCAGTGTGGTTTACCTGGATTGAGCCTCTTCAATCTGATCTCAGTGTGGTTTACCTGGATCCAGTCTCTTCAATGTAATGTCAGTTTGGTTTACCTAGACCCAGTCTCTTCAATGTAATGTCGGTTTGGTTTACCTGGATCCAGTCTCTTCAATGTGATCTCAATGTGGTTTACCTGGACCAAGCCCATTTAATGTAATCTTAGTGGTGTTTTGTTTGTTTAGTGTAACCGTGCCTTGAGAAATTGCAGTGGTATTGCAGAGATCCCAATAGCCTTATGTTTTCCTTTCAGGGAGTTTGCCAAAGAGAGGGAGAGAGTGGAGAACCGGAGGGCGTTCATGAAGCTGAGGAGACAGCAACAAATTGAGCGCGAGCTGAATGGGTACCGAGCCTGGATCGACCGAGCAGGTACAGACAACATTAACAATGTTCATCCTGCTTCGGCACACAAGACAAAAGTCTGAAATCAGATAGTTTTTTTTATTATTCATGATAAACACAACAATAAAACCTGGCTGTTTGTTTGGCTATTCTCTTCTTCTTAACCAGATTCCTTTTATTTGTAATGAGCCGAAGACTGTAGCGCCAGGCAATGGAAATTAAGCATAGGTCTCAGATTTACGCTTCAGATTTGTCGGCTGGTAAAGTAGCTGCTCTGAGAATCCCTGTGGGTTTTTCTACCTAGACAGAGCAGTTCAGCCTGAGACTGCACAACCCCTCGAGTCCCAGAACAGTTCAGCCTGAGACTGCAAACCCCTCGAGTCCCAGCAGTTCATCCATACAGAGTGTCGTCTATCTAATCAACCAGAACGTTCTATTTATATTGAATCTTTCTGGCTTCTTTCTTTGTTTCTAACAGAAGAAGTAATGCTAGCAGAAGAAAATAAAAATTCAGCCACATCGGCACTGGAAGGTAAGAAATTGTTTCGGAATAATATTCTTAACTTTGAATCTTATACTAACAAATGAACATTGTGTTTAATGTTTTATTAATGTTTATAAACATTTATTAATATAGTTTATAAAAAAGGTTACTTATGTTAATTTAAGAAAATACAAACAAAATGTGATAACACGAAAGCCTCATTGTTAACAATTCAGATAAAGTGATAGTGAATCACTGTGTATGGATTAAATAGTGACATGAAAACTGCAGCAGTGATATCAATACTCAATGCTGCTGGTTTCAGTGCTGAGGAGAGCTACCATCAAAAAGAGTCGCATGGAGACGATTCCTCGGGAACCCAGCGAGGACCAGTATGCTGACATCTCATCTGTGGGTAAGTGGAGACTAGCACTAGATAAGAAAAACTGATTCATGTCATTATGACGTACAGTTAAGTAATTCCTGTGGACAAAAGGAATTGCTTGCCCCCTTACATCAATGATTTGTGGATGAATTATTTATAGTTAAATAGTTCCTTTTGCAAAACCCTTGAAACAAGCCCCACCCCACATGAAGTTCATCAAAATGTTTTTAAAGCCACTTTCTCACCACAGGGGGTTAAGCAGCACCTTTCCTGAACTCTTTGCTCCATCACGGCTCATCACCCACAAATTGAGAAAACACCTTCACAGAATATGGTTCACAAAATACTCTGTGCAGTACAACGTTCTCCATTTGTGTGAAATTCGAAATGGAAGTCTACTTAATGGACAGTTAAAGAATATTACACTGTGTGAACAAAAAACGTACAAAAGTGTACAGCCTTGAACCTGAAAAAACGCATAACAAAACGTAGTTGGAGATGAATCATTCTGACTGCCAATGCTACTTTATGTTGTATTTCTTTTTAAATGTTGTAAACTAAACAAGTTAAACAGAATGATGTGTGGCCCTGGTCAGCTTTACATTTTTCAATTAAAATCTTAGCTTATAAATTTGACAACCACATAACAGCGATTGTTAATATAATCTAAGAGATAACACTTTGATACAGTGATACAGTGTAGATTTCAGAAACAGTAGCATTTTCATTTCAAGTGTGTTGCAGAAGTTACTTTCCATTACAGTTATAAGTAACAAAACCAAATTGTAACTCGTTTACGTTTACGTTTTACAGAATTATTTTTGTTTTCAGCTTGGTCGGTCTGCAGCTCAAAATATTGCTTTACTCCCCAGCTCTGTTCATTACTGTTTTACGCTATAAAATCAAAATCAGTATATAATTAATGATATTTGAAGAAAGGTGATTTCCAAAATGTGTTTCAGACATGTATAAGGGCTATGCTTACTGCCATTAATGTTTTCTGAAGCTGATCGCTGACAAACATCCTCAGCATTACATTACTGTTCCCCTTAACCAAAGAGAACACTTTTTAAAAAAAAAAAAGTATGTTTACACTGTTATAACTTTAATCACTAATTTATTCATCTTCAGAAAACTCTAAAGCAAATATAAGGTAAAACTTATAAGAAAGTTGCTGCTGCATCCCAGTATATTGCAGCTATTTTGAACTACAACATGTGCAGTGATTATATGCAGAAGCAGCAGCTTCTTTTAATGTATTATAGTCATAACTAAACATGTTCAAGTTTCAATTTGAATTATAAATCACATGAAAGAAACTGACCAATAACACTTACACATTTCTCAAATTCCATCCATGTTATATTATGTACATATCGTCCTATGTATTTTACACTACACCACCATTTTAACAAAACAACAACTTTTTATAATCAACAGAATCTGATCAATGATCTTCTATATGTAATTGCTAACACTTCCAGAGGAAAACAGCAATGAAGAGGCACTGTAAAGGAATTAGCTTTACCTGGTACCCTTTCAAAGATTGCAAAGAATCCCAGCGCCAATTAAGTTGCCCACACCTGCAATCACACAGCCTTCTCTGTGCTCTCCAGGTATCCCCCTAGCCAGAGCCAGCATTAAGAGCACTAAACGGGACGGCACCTCGTATTTCCGTCGGAAGGAGCGCCTGCTGAGGATCTCTGTGCGCCACATGGTGAAATCACACACCTTCTACTGGATTGTGCTGAGCCTGGTGGCCTTGAACACGCTGTGTGTAGCTATTGTGCACCACAAGCAGCCACAGTGGCTCTCCACATTCCTCTGTAAGTCTGCTGGATAACTACGTGGGGGGGAGGGGGGGGGGGTCTGAGGCTGTTCTACAATTCACAAGACAAGCACAAAAGTCAAACATGTGGAGCACAAGTCTAAGGAAGGTCTGCTAAGACTTTGTAATGCTCTGTTGTAGTTAGACCAAAATCAAACTGGGTCATTTTCACAAAGCTCAGCTTTCCTCAGTACTATGTTCAGAAAAAAAAAATTGAAGAAGAAGAATAGATGGATATACAGACACACAGGGCCTGTTTTCATACGTGACTAAGGGGTTTAAGCGTTTAGACATTTTCCATATAGACTAGATTAATATAAACTAGATTTAGATGCTTAAACCTCTAATTAAACACTTAGAAGTAGAGGTACTAAGATGGGCCAGTCGCAAAGTGCACATTTTGTTGTATGTACTAACAAAAAATATGTTAATGAAGAGAACCACAATATACTAATTTAAATATTATTTATGTCATCTTAGCAAGATCTCTAGTGAGAGTTGTGCGACATTTTTTCAAATAAAATAGCAGTAGTTGAGTTGTGGTTTGCTGCAGCAGAGGGTGTCCAAAGGATAACGTCTATACATGCAAGGGTGCAAGAATCAAAATAACATTGTTTTTGTTAAATGTAAAAGTCAACTGTACAATGCATTCTGTTCTGTCTTCATTTTAGCTATTTTAATACTGTTTATATATATATATATATATATATATATATATATATATATATATATATATATATATATATATATATAATGGAAGTCAGTTTAATCCTATCAGATTCTATAGTGGGGCCCCAACCGTCACCCCCAAAAAGCTTTTCATAAAGCTGCAGCAAAGCTGCTGCATTGTACACATTGACGTACAATGCGAATAAAAGATTATTTTGAATTGAAACTAAGTGATTTAGGGTTTTTTATTTTGTTTTAATTATCATTATTTTTAACTTGGTCTAGTAGCCTAGACAATTAGCACACAATAGGTCATGCTGCTATACAGATGTTCAGAATGAGCTGGAGGGGTTAGTGGCATTGCTTCCAACATGCTGGGAAAACCAGAAATGTCATAGAAATTTGTTTTCAAACCTTGTAAGTACACCATGACTTTAGTGAAAATTAGGTACTTGGGTGTTCTTCTCAAAAATACATTGAGAACAACTGGCAACACACGAGAAAAAGCGGACTGGGAAATGCCAGCAACAATTGCAACAGTTTAAAACGTGCTTCCAAAAGTTATTAACAAATTGATGTAATTGTACTTGTTTCAATTGCCCGCAGCTTTAGTACATCTCATTACAATATTTTTAATCCCCATTTGCACTGTATCCATCCTGCAGGAATGCCTAGAATTGCATATTCATTTAAGGCTAAAACGCAAATAAGAACTGCAGCTGCAAAGCATTCATTAAAATGATGTTAACAGCATTGCATTTGTTTTGTACATTTAATGCTACACTTCCAGCAGGTTTGCATATGGTTTGCAACGATTGCGACAGACGCAACACTTTAGAACATCTGCCCCTAAATCATTTACAAAAACTGGGGCTATGCCAGCCCTGATTCCACCTGCCTAAAAACATAACTGTAGTCAATTTAGTCACATACCAATTGATGAGAGATCCAATTATAGATAACCTGTAAAGAGAGAGTATATAATCAGCTGATAAACAATTAGTATTGTTTTTTTATATTATGCTTATATGTACGTTGATAAAATGTTTAGGTGTTAGCTTGTATCATGCATTTATTTATTATTTATTTATACAGATGTACCCATTGAGACTGAGGCGTCATTTACAAGGGGGTCCTGTTAGACAATAAAACAATTACAGATACAAGCAACACAATAAATACATGTGTGCTTCAATCTTAGTCAGCAGCCTACAAAAAAAGAACAACATAAATAAGACACATCTTTGCTTTAATGTGGAATAAAGAAAAAACAATGGCAAGAGGCTCTAAGCAATTCCCAAATATGATCTCTACAGCCAGAAATGGAGAGATTGTCAGATTCCATCTTCATACTGTAAGTAAAAGAGTTCAGTGTTTTTGGGAGCTGATCACTGAATTCTCCCAAACGTTTGTGAACCCTTGGGACTGCCAAACTAACGGAATCCTGAGAGTGTAAACTATAGCCAGTGGTTATCCTCTCCACCAGAACATTCAGATAAGGAGGTACCAAACCTTTAAGAACCTTAAAAACAAAACAGCACCAATGAAAAAGCCTACAATACGTTAATGAGAGCCAGCCTAGTTATATATACATATGACAATGGTGTGTCAAAGAGGAACAATCTAGAACAAATCAGCAGCATGAATTATATCACATCCAATTGGTGTAAAGACTGCTTGGAAACTGGTAGATATATTCACCGTAATCTAGGATAGAAGAATAGTAGCAGTCGCTAACTTTAGTCTGCTAGACTGAGAACATGTATATAATCATTCAGCACTATTAACTGCAGTGGTGAATCACAAAGAGACAGAGACACAGAAAGGCAGATTAAGTTCCTGTTGGTTTGTTGTGCACTACAGGCACTCTAGATCTTGCACTAACTTTTTCTCTTTCTCGCTGTGCTCCTAGACTATGCAGAGTTCCTCTTCCTGGGGCTGTTTCTCACTGAGATGTTCTTAAAGATGTACGGCCTGGGACCACGGCTCTACTTCCACTCCTCTTTCAACCGCTTTGATTGCGGAGTAAGTCAGTCCACCAGAGCACACACAGACAGGCAGCTGACTGAATTCACCTCCCAAAATACAACAGTGATCTTACATTCATGATTGAAAAGCTACCATCCTTCTGGGGATGCGTACCCTTGGCAATGTGTTGTGTTTATATTTTTGCATATATCTTTTTTACATATATCTTGAAATGTGTTACATTCTCAAAAAACTCAGAAACCATTTACACATATTTACACATATTTCCACTGCGTGGTAAATATGAACGAAACCTTGACATCTAACTGAATATGGCTGCCATATTGAGGCATGTGACTTTTTAGGTTGCTGCAGTATAGAGGCATTTTGAGATAGTGTTTTCACATTTGGTAAACAGCTGTATTCTGTGATTCTATTAATCAAGTTTCATAATAGTAATTTTCCAATGAAAGCTAACTTTTTTAGGCTACTTTTGTTATAGACAACAAACACTAATATTACTTTTTACACTCCTTGATTCCCTCTGTCAAGTTTGTTTATGAAAATGATCCATTTGTTTTCTACTGTATGTACTTCATGGCCCTGATGATACTTTGCTTTGTTCCCAAGAACACAGATGTCTAGTTAGTCTTGCAAGAATGATCTGTCTCTATACTGGTCCAGCTTCAACATTACCTGAGTCTGGTAAATGCAGAGATAGGCAATTCTCCTTGTCAGTAAGCACTATGAAAATATTTTAGACGGCTTGGATAGTACTTTGAGTAATATCTACTTAATGATAAGTATTATTAGCTAAAAGTGTTATTAATAATAAAGTCAATCCTCTATGAGTGCTGTTCAGGGTCTGTGCTGGTCTCTGTTCCAAGTATCATTAAAGATTGCCATGTCATCCCTACAAATTGGCAAGCCTTGTGAAGTGATACCCAAAATTGCTTTCAAAATCCAAAACTAATGGCTTAGGTTGAGGATCTCCTTCTGAATAAAACAATTTGGCAAACTATGTTTTATGTAAAGGTAGTTCAAGGACAACACTGCGCAAAACAGAACATACTTTTTAAGTTGACTTGAAGTATAGGATTGGAATTTTGCCTACAAGTGATGGCCACATATGGAATATTTACAACTTGTTTGTTGCCACATTAATATTATTCCCATGTGAATTGAATCTCATGTATGCCCACTTGGGAGATTTTGCAAATTTTAATTTATTTTGTCCTACTTTGTATCCATTTTTAATGTGAGCACCATCTTTGATAAAAATCTCATAATGATAAACAGCGAGAAAATCACATCTTGGATACAAAGCCACAGTTTTGTCATTGCAGCACTACAGAGGGGAATCAGAAATCATACAAATGTAGCCTTATTTACACCAATTCAATAGTATTTAAAATTTAGGCCATGCTCTTTACATTTTAGCATCTGCTACATCAATCAAGCTTCGCTGCAAAAGCTGGAAAGAATATGGACATCAGGAACAAGTAACAGTCAATCACAGGAGAGTTTTAATTTGACAGAAAACTGTAAGATATACTTGAAAAAACTGTCTTATTACAAAACAAAGTTTAAAGAAAAGAATAAACCCGGTTGCAACTTTTTTTCTTGATATTTCAGATCTGTTAAATGAATAAACAGCTCGCTTTTTTCAGACTTGTATTTTTTCCGGTTTTGAGAAGTTATGGGATCCCAATAATTATTTCCCAGCCCTTCCTTGACAGAGTGCACTTTAAAAGAAGTTCACTGTACGATGAGTCTCCAGTACGTGCTATAGTCAGCTGTACATCACAGAAAAATCTCTGGTTCACCATCATTCCACAAAGATCTAGAGGACTCTTCACAGCAAAGAAAAAAACAAAACAACCAGAGCTTCACAAAGGGAAAACACCATACTAAGAATATCCAGGTTGTAGTTTGTTGCGTTTTGACAGTTATTTCTTTTTCTTAAAATAGCATCAGTTTAGAATGCATTCAGTTCACAATCTAGTGCAGCCATTTAGATTCATCTGCATGCAGAATCAAACGGAGCTACTCAAGAACCTGTCTCCTTAGGTGCTGTGAGCTATTCTGTGGGTTAAACAGTAAGAGCTGCCAATCAAGACACTTCTCAGAACTTATTACTGGCTTGAATGACTATTCAAGGGGGTTACACAAGCAAGTCCATAAACAGGCACTGGTAAAGAACAGAATGCTATAGTAAAAGTTATAGACTTCTCTGGATCGTCCAGCCAATCCGAGCGTTCGTTTTGCCTTCTGTATTCCACAACACATCACAGAGAACCCCTATGTAGGACAGCAGCCGTGCCGCTTTCAGTTTTTTCCGTGCTGTACTCTCAATATCAGCACAGATAACGTCACCTGCATAAAAAAAAAAAAAAAAAAAAAATCATACATGAGGCACCTAGCAGAATTCCATTCAACTGCAAAGTCCGTTCAAAACGGTGACATCCCAATTGGTCACGAACCTCAGCTACTTAACAGTATTCTCTTCAGCAACCTTTTCCCTGAATTTGACAATGAACTAAATAAAAGTTGGTAATGATTAGAAAACAAATACATCTGGAGTTTTAAATTGTATAACAATAAAGTAGTATATAATAGATTTATAGGACTGTGTAAGGGTTATATCAGCACTCGTATCGCTTATGTGGGCCTCGGTTTTAAGCCTGGTCCGTTCACTATTGCACCGATATTCCGTCATGCACAGACGTTCGCCTTTCTATAGCCCTGTAGCAAAACATCTGTAACTTGTTTTCTGTTTTCCAGGTTATTGTCGGCAGTATATTCGAGGTGATCTGGGGATTTTTCCGGCCGGGAATGTCTTTTGGAATCAGCGTCATGCGGGCTCTGCGTCTGTTGAGGATTTTTAAGATTACAAAGTAAGTCCCGGTCTCTCTGAAGGACCACTCCTGATTCACCAGCGATGGCTTTGAAATCATTACTGTGCAAAACTACCCAAAAAACATAGTCCGATCATTGTGTTAAATATCGTCACACACACACCTTACATAAACTTAAATCTCGTCAATTAGACATACAAGCATTTCTGTTCTAATGACGAACTACACATTATTATGTGCTGTTTTAAAGATCCCACAATCATCTGTTTCTAAATAACAACACTGCTGTGACCTTTGCTTAATAGTACATTCATATTAAGGTTTCATGTCACTGGTAGATTGGGAGACACTGTAGTATGTGCTTCAACAGTCATGCTGTCTGTCATTGTAAAGGAGTTTGTCAGGAAGGTCTTTGTGTATTCAGGCCCACACAGCTGGAGTGAACTTCCAGGTAACCTTAAATCAGTGGAGTGGAATAGAGAGCTTCAGAGAGGCTTGGGAGTGTATCTTTGCAGTCTGTATGTAAAACTTTATGCTTCAGAGTAGAAATCGTGTTATAAAGAGCTGTATTTTTTCCTTTGTTTGATTATGGTGATACTTTATCTGCTGAGCAATTAAACAAATTGGATGGACTAATGAACAAAACAGCCAGTTTGTATTAGAATGTCCTTTCAACACATCACTGCCAGTTACTGGCTTCTTTAAATTGGATGTCACTTCATTGTGGAAGGCAATTACACTGGGTACTTTGTGTGTGTAAAACTGTAATAGGTTTGTTGCCAGGTTACCTAAGTTTGTTGTTTATCAAGTGCCTTGGAGAAGGTCCTGGGTTGGTCAATCAGCATTTAGCTACAGAGCCCCTATGGCATATGATTGAGCAGCAGATAAATAACCCAACTGTATCAGCTAAACAAAGAATAATGACTAAGATTACATTTATTATAATGAGTAGGTTCCAAGAATTATCGACGTGTAAATGTTTCTGATCTTAGGTTGAACGTATGATGAAATTGTCTTTTAGATTGCTGTTTTAGGGATGTATCTCATAGAAAAGGTTCTCTGGGTGACTCCCCCTGCTGCATTGTTATAGGTACTGGGCATCGCTTCGGAACCTGGTGGTGTCTCTCATGAGCTCCATGAAATCCATCATCAGCCTACTCTTCCTGCTCTTCCTCTTCATCTTGGTCTTCGCTCTGCTGGGGATGCAGCTCTTTGGGGGCAGGTAAAAAAAGAATCATTATTATTAATGAAATTACAAAGTCTGAGGTAAGATCATGAAAAACTAAGTCAAATTGTTTTTGTCTTGTTTGGCTTGTGCGTTCTGCAGTGTACTAATTAAGAACTGCGGGGTGGTATTTTTATAACATTCTCTTTATTTCAATTTTTTTATTTGCTATATTATATCTGTATAATAATAATAATATTATATCTGTTTCTCTTCTAATCTGTGCAAAAGTTGCCTCTGTAAAACTCTGGAAAAAATGTCCCCCTTTCTTCAAAACACTTCACAACTTACACATTCCTGGTGACCCCCTATAAACAGACTAATCACAACGAGGGGAGCTGTTCATACATATTCACAAGGAGGAGCTATCCCTCCCTAACACATATTCAAAATGACCATCACATACAGTTTTGATCAGTGTACTTTGAATGTGGTATTGTTTATTTTAAACTTGTGAAGTAGATATTTTCTACAGAAGCAACTTTGACTGGCATTTTTAAATCCAGCTTCCTTTTTAAACATTTATTTTTTTAATTTTAAGAAACGTACTTACTTCAAAACAAATTCTGAGAGAGAGTTCTGTAGAGTGCTACTGCTGTTTTATATAGCCCCTCCTCCCAGCATAAATTTAAATGAACCTTTAAGTGGAGGTCGCTAAAGTAGGTGAATAAAGGCGTGAATTTTTCAGTGTTTATTTTTTAAGGAGCACACCATAATACCATAATAAATCATTCACCTTTCAGAGGAACGGATTTCTGTTGAGCCAACTGGAAGCACCATGAAACCTGTTAATTTAACATTTCTGAGACGCCATCATTTGATCTTTTAATTGGTTAAATATATTAATCTTCTAACTAAAAGTTCAACAGTATAGTTGTTTACCCCTTACCTAAAAAATAAAATCAGAAAAGTATAATGTGTAAATGTCAAGCTGGTGTTGTGAGTTGTAACAGTAAGATACGTCTTTGTTTACAGGTTCATTTTTGAAGACACTCCGACAAACTTTGATACATTCCCCGCAGCAATAATGACCGTGTTCCAGGTAAGCAGTTTTTTTTTTCATGTTTTTGTTTTGTTTCCCTTTTAAAAAGTAGTGTCACAAGTCTGGGATGAAACTCTGGAGCTTATAGGTGGCACTGCCTTTGTGTTACTAGTTCATTAACTAGTATATTATTTTGTATAAAAGGCAGTTCTTAGTGCACCAACAGGTTAGCTGTGTCCAACACAGACATTATGCTGACCTAGTGAATAACAGTGAACAGTGAATAAGCTATCTACCCTTTGTTGTACCAACAAGAGCAATGCTGCTTATCAACGGGAACTAAGAATTCCACCAGGCTTTGCAGGGATAATGCGCCAATCAGCTGGATCATTGAAGCAAATGAAAATTAATTTAAAGCAAGTCCTGTTAATGTTTTGTTTCTTCTCTCTCAGATCCTGACGGGAGAGGACTGGAATGAGGTGATGTACAATGGGATTCGTTCTCAAGGAGGAGTGAAGTATGGCATGTGGTCCTCTATATATTTCATTGTTCTGACACTCTTCGGCAACTGTATCCTGACAGTAGATACAGGGGTGTCTGTGGAGAACCAAGACTGGGTCATGTAATCTAGAAAGAATAAACACAGTGGGATTGCTTTACTTCACTTGCTGCAGTACAATGGAGTGATGTATATTGTTATGTTTTTATACAAATCTGATGTATGTGTTGCTATGTGTATATTTTTTTAGGTTGGTGGAAATATAGAAGTAGACAGAGATTGAAGGGTAGAGAACAATCAAGACACATCATTCAACAGACATGTCTAGATCAGCTCTGATTGTCTTTCTCATTTCCTTGACTCTGTTGTGAACAGACACACTGCTCAATGTGTTCTTGGCCATCGCGGTGGACAATCTAGCCAATGCTCAGGAGCTGACTAAGGTAAAGCAAGACATTGATTCATTTTCAACCGGAGCCCTGTCTTTGTGATGGCCTCAGCTGGTTTAGAAACACCCTACTCACACAAACTTCTTCCCTTTCCCGTCAAGCCCAAAAGTGGCACGGGGTGCAGGGGAGTCCACAAGTGGCTAACCTGGTAAAAGCACGGCAGTCGGGCGTGCAGGGTGAGTCATACAGTCAGGGCAGTGCAGGTTCACGTCCTGGCTCGGAAAAGTCAGTGGTCTTTGCTGAACATTCCGGAGGAAGTGTCACTTTGGCTGTGGTGCCCCTGCAGGTTATGGAGGCAAAAGTGAAAGGGGCTGTTCCTCCTCCTCGTGATACAGCGAACCCTAATAGCCAGGCGCCTGGTGAGCTCAGGCGGATACCTGCGGGGCTGGCCTTTGTCCTCGAGAGGTCAGTTGCTGACTGACATTTGCCATTGAGTTTCTGAATGCAAAAGGAGCAATTGGCTTGGTCTTGGGATCAGAGGATGCCCACTGAACCTTCAGCTTTCCTGAGGTGTGTGGGGAACTGCTGCTGTGAGGGAACATAGTCAGACATTGTAAATTGTGAGAAAATCAGGTGTAAAAAAAAAAAAGTGAACAGTGTGATAAATATCATTCCAGATGCATGTTTGTTATACTTAACCCAGACATTCATTATTAAAAATGCTGGGCCATAAAGCAAGTGTTTAATTTAGGTAAGCGTTGCTAGGAGTTACTGTAATTGCTCATTTGAGTTGACTGTCTGGCTAAGTGGATTTTCAACACAATTTTAGCTTGTTTTA
Organism: Polyodon spathula; assembly: GCF_017654505.1. Classification (NCBI taxonomy): domain Eukaryota; kingdom Metazoa; phylum Chordata; class Actinopteri; order Acipenseriformes; family Polyodontidae; genus Polyodon; species Polyodon spathula. The sequence continues at coordinate 17,967,153 of NC_054551.1, read as the reverse complement.
ACATTTCTTAAACATTAGAGTTCAGCGTGAATTAATAGATCAATTTTGTGTCTGGAGAAATGTATGTAATTTACACACCCACCCCTCGTTATATACTGTGGATTAGATATATCGCGGTCCTGGAGTTGGCTCCCAATTTTTACTGTCTAACTCTGTATGCCTGAGCTGCAATATACATATAGGCACTCAGAATTACTATTCATTTTATTTCGTTCTGCACATCACAAACAACAATATACAAAACTATTAAAAACAAAGCATTAATATTGTACTGTTATCATATACACACGTATTGCACAATAACACAAAGCAAATGATACTTGCTGAAGCGTTTTTTATTTTAGACAATAAGGTGTTCACGCGTGACAGCAATGCACTAGCAAAAACCACAAGGCAGTGATGCCAGCTCCCTAGCAACAAGCCTCCTATGTTGTTGTTGGGAATGGATTATTTCAATGCAGCGGGTTTGTGCATTTGAAAGAGGAAGACTCATGAAAGACTCACGTGTGTGTGTGTGTGTGTGTGTGTGTGTGTGTGTGTGTGTGTGTGTGTGTATATATATATATTTTTTAAAACTGATATCTTACTATTATATCTAAAGCTGAAGCTGAAGACTTAAACAAGCCCTACCCTTGTTGGTTCGATGCATCTACATTTGAAAACATAGTAAGATGCATGTATTGTAAGAGAAGCATACTTTATCAATTTGGGGTAGCACCAAATAGTCGAGTAGTCAAATAGAATAGTGACGGACAACTTCAAAAACCAAGATAGCTTCCAGATTGACAGAAATGCAGTTGCAGTTGCAACGCATTAACATATAAATGACATTTTAAAAATGAATAAATAGTTTTAAAAAATTGCAGTTTAAAAATATAGCTCGCAAGCAGCAAAGTCTTGCGAAACAGTACAATCACAGAGCACCAGAAATCATAAAATACATGATTTATTTCTATTGTTTTTAAATTATTCGACTCTTTTTACCTCAACTATTTGACTTGTATTAGTAGTTTTACCCCTATTTATGAATAAGGAGCAAACAAACAGGGTGTTTCCCATTGTGGAGTGGTGTGAATCTCTCTGGTGCTTTCTTTGCCAGGATGAGCAGGAGGAAGAAGAGGCCTTCAACCAGAAGCACGCTCTGCAGAAAGCAAAGGAAGTCAGCCCCATGTCAGCAACAAACATGATGGCTTCAGAGTGAGTGTCTGTCTCTGTTTCAGTACAGTCATATGCCTCCCATGCAGAAGAGGCTGTCAACACAGGGGCCCAGCAGCAGATTCCCCTGTGTCAGTGTGTGAGGGGTGTTGTGAGCTGTTAGAATAGAGTTGAAACATGTAACCAAGTGTTAAGCGCTTAGCTTTGCTGCGTAACTTTCCTGCTTAACCATTGTCAGCAATTTACATGTGAAACATAGATGTCTTGCTTAGTGTTTTTTACTGTGGTAAGTGTATGTACAGTGTAAGGCTATCGTATTCAATATTTGTGAACAATATGTTCTGCATACTGAACATGTTTAGGGGTCTGTTTTAATGATGTAGACAGCGATGGATCATGATACTTGTACTGTCTTCCTAAAACTCATAACCCCATCACAGATTGCTTTCTGTATTTTTATAAAACACTCAGCCAGATCTGAATGCCATGGCTACTGCAGCTCTACTGAAGTTTACATCATTTAAACAGACCTAACTCTTTCACTCAACTGTTGCAGTGACTCACGAGAAAGAAAACAAGTACAAACCTCTTCTAACTTGTTAAACATTACTTGTACCAAAAGATGTGTAGAACTTAGATTAAGACTATTCAAAATGACTAACATATTATACAGCATCTCACTCACTGAGTGATTATAGCTAACAAAATAATTCCGTAAATGTTCCCCACTATGTGCATCCATTCACTGTACAGGTCTCAAATGTGCAGTTTTGGAAGCAATCTATATTTTCAGAAACATAATTGAATTTGAAAACATGTAGCTGGTACTACGTTTGTGTGTACAGATCCTTTTATTAGTTCACTGGTCTGTGGTGGTTAGTGGAGTTCTCTCTCCCAGACCTTCATACAGTGCTGCAGTATGGAGTTGAGATTCAAGAGCAGCCAGTTCTGTAATGTGCGGCAGCACTCCAAGTGGTCCGTATGAAACTGGTATTATTAACAGAGACATGTTGATGTGTTGTATTGTTGGCAGCTTATCCTTTTTGTTTAAGTTGATAAACATCATCATTCAGTGACCTGTCTCAGTGCACGGCTTTCATTGTGTGGTTTTGTGTACCAAGGCTGCGTTTCACAGAAGCAGGTAAATACATTTTCGTATGTTCATGTTGATTGTGTGGGTGGGGAATTGTAATGATGCAGAGCCAGGATGAAGTCGCTTGGGGTATGATCCACGTATATCACGAACCATGGAGAACGCAATGAGGCGTTGTTGAAGCTCATATCACATGGTGAAGAAAAGTGTTAAAAGGTAAATAATGACACAAAGGGGAACTAACTAGTAGCTTGTTATAGTAGAGAACATATTGCTGAGCTAAAATGTTTCAACATTTCAAGGATTTCAATAAAAAGCAGAGATAATGAAATACTATGAATGTTATGTAGGTGAGAGAATTGTGGAATTGTGTACACCTATGTGTCTCCTTTAACATTACTGAGTGAGGTGCTGCTGATTCTCAAACACACAGCTGTATAGCTGCTCATTGACCATGTGATTATGCGCTTCACTTTTAGTAGTGCATGATTGTGTTTCCCATGGCTCAGAATAGATATGCCATGGCACGTGTGTCTGTACCCCCAGTCAAGCCTCTTTTTGCCGGCCCTGATCTGTTCACAGTGGAAGAACTATACGTTAACTAGTCTTAGCATGCTGGATGGTATACTGTGCCAGACTTCTCAGCAGACCAGTTTCAGTGGCTCAGCACTTCACTAATCCCTCCAACCTGATTGGATTGGGAAGTGGAGACAGTCTGGGCATGCTTTGTTGCTGTGTGCAGTACACATCTGCTCTTCTGCTAGTGCTGGTAATGTCATGGCCTGTTAATAGTAATGCAGTGCTTTTCAGTTTAAAGCCCTTAGCACAGTACTCCCTCATTATAAGGCAGTCCTTTATACTGTGGATTGTAAGGGCTGTGCTGATGATCTCTTATCTATGAGTCTTGTCTACCGTTTTATAAAGGGGGAGCACTGTAAACACAGGCCAGATTTCTGAATAGATTTAAAACTCAAGAATGTGAAGTGAAAAATGTTCAGGGCACTTAAACTAATTAAACACTTTTAAAATAGACAGAAATGCTTTAATTTACTCTTTTTTTTTACTGTTTCTTATCTTTTTATAATGTTTGCTATCTGAGCTGTTATTGCATTTATTCAAATATTAAGTTTTATTCTGATTTGTATGTAGTGTTGAGGGGTTGTAGACGAATGTAACATACTTATACTGCCCAAAGTGTAGTAAGAGCCAACTACATCTAGTACACAAGGAAACTTTATTCACATGGGGGTGTCTTTTTGTGCTAGACCGACAACGGCTGATGTAGCATGTGTTACATATATTCAGAAATAGTCAAAAACAACTGAAGAGAAGCTCAGATCAAAGCACCTAAACAATATCAAACACAGTATTGGAGTTCTTGCAATATGCCTCTCAGAGGAATTTCAAATGTCATAAAAGATAAGGGGACAGTAAAAAGAATAGTCATTTGAAGTTACTGCAGTGCGTGACAGTACTCACCTAACTGCAAAAAGAATGGGACGGTTACCGTACTAGTTTTTGAATTAGAATGTTCTGCAAACATGTGCATGATTCTGCAGTCAAAAAACAAATGATGGCAACCTTCTCATAGTTTTGCACTTTCTTGAAGTTATATCCACATAATGACTTCATTATTTTCATTTTTATGGAGTTCGTCTTTAAAAGATACCATAAAAAGTGCAAAAGAATGTGAGGGTCTCCGATTCTAAATTTCAGTAAATTCATTGACAAGTTTTGTCTATTTAGTGTTCAATGCAAAAATGTGTTTTGATTCACATATATACATTGCTTTCTGAATGACAGAATTATGTTGTGGAATCACTGTACTTTAGGGATCTAATCATAAACCATTATTGCATATTGATAGATGCATTATTAAATATGTGCAATGGATCCTTAAACTATAGGTACACTCATGTTGTTCTAGGCATTAATTGTCTTCCTTTTTGCCTGCTGTAATGATGGAAATTCATTTCAAAAACTAACGTGGTGACATTTTAAATGTGTTTTAATTGGGTTAATTACCCTCCTAAATAAATGAATAACTAAATTAATAAAATTGTTTAAAACCCAGATTGTCAGGAACCTGTAACGCTGACTCTGTTGTTATTGAAATTATTATTTTTATCAGGAGAAAAACCTTGCTCACTAGGAAAAAGACAATTCGCAGACACCGGCACACCATTCATATCAAAGCTGCCAGAGCTTCAGAAGCACTCCCTGATCCCGAGTCTCTCAATGGCCCTCCTAACTATTTTCTGTCTAGAAGGGAGAGAAGAAGGAGGCTCACCATGTCAGTTTGGGAGCAGAGAACCAGCCAGCTGAGGAGGCGAAGGCAGATGTCCAGCAGAGAGGCTCTCTACTCCAGCCCGACCGAGGAGTCCGAGAGGGGAGCCAGCTGTCATCGACACAGGAAGACTGAGAGCCTTCGTAGAGATCCTGTGATCCCAGACATACAGCCACTACCCCTGCAAATGCCAATGCCACTGCCAGGCCCTGAAGAGACGCTGGGGGTGACCAACCACTGCCAAGCACACAGCAAGGAGGGCCACCAGAGCCCCAGAGCAAATGGAGAGAGAGGACACCGAGCAAGCCGCAAGGCCCATGGCCCCCTGCCTGAGGGGTTAGCCCCTGAAGAGGGGGGGAGGGTGAGGAGGAGCGGGCGGCACCAGCGGAAGGAGAGGGGAGAGGGAAAGACCAAGGACTCCTCTCACAGTGAAGGCAGCCGCTCTGTCAGCAGAGAGAGAAGAACAGAGGAGGGAAGAGGATGGGGAGGTGGAGGAGAGGCAGGGGAGCCCAAGGTCCTGGGGGGAAGGACGGAAGAGGACACTGGGAGCAGGTAAGACGATCGAGGGATTGTGAAGGCATACCGGGCTGTGTTGAAGGGATTACAGAACATATAGTAGTGTTGGCAGAAAATGCAGTACCATGCCTTCGCTGAAGGTATCTCTAGGATATTTTTTTATTGTTTTTGTATTTTGTATCATGAAAACAGTGCTGATGCTCAGACTAAATGAAGAGAAAAACAACATCAGTGTTGTTGTGTATACTGCAACACCCTATGTGTGACGCAGAACCAATATGTAAAATGGAGAATTTCTCTTAGTTTCTGTAATGTGTGGGCCACATACATAAGATGTATGGATAAAGTTTTTTTGGTGATACCTTTTCAACTGGATCCGTTAAATGAGGTATACAAATATTACAATTATTAGCTTTTGAGGCCACAAAAGTGGAAAATGAAGACAAGTTCATTTGTAGAGACCCCAAAAAATATTTTATTACAAAAGAAACATAAAATCTCAACCCCTTCAAATTTCTTTAGATGCCATTGCTACACAACAGTTTCATAGTAAAAGTAAATGCAAAGTTGACCTGGCATAACTACACCTGTCTTGCTGATTGTAAAATGTGGTCCAGAATGTGCAGAATTTTTGCTTCTTTTCAATACTTCTATAACTCTTAAGAATGCATTGTTAAAGGTAATAGATAGATAACAGGTCTTGACAATAATCTGGGATCTCCTTCTTCAAAATGAAACCAAACAACAAGCATATTCATATCCCCAGTGAACAGGTATCACAATGCACATTTAAAGCTCTATCTCGACATACTGTGTAGGGAGTTGTCTGTCTGTACAGTCCATATTGATGCCACACTCACATGTTTAGGTCATGTTGATCTATTTTCCTTCATACTAAAAGCTCCATTTTGTAACTGCATGATACTGTCATACTTGTTTCATCTTTCTGGATCTGTGTAGATCACTGGAAGCTGTGGCAGGTCTCCCCGACCCCCTGCCCATGACAAACTCCCCCAGAGCAGCGGCGCGAGAGAGCACCAGAGCCGCCCTGCAGCAGAGTGGGGAGGCAGCAGGGAGCACAGCCCCCGTGGACACTACAGTGGAGATTGAGCCAGAGATAAACCCCAGCCTGCTGAACCTCGTGAAACCAACGGGTCAGACCAGCGTTGCCGTCGAGGTGACTGACACACATACGCCACTGGAGCTGCTGCCTATCACAGGTATGAGAAGAACAGGGCCTGCTCACATAAGGGTGTTGGAGAGGGGCACTCTGTGGCAGTGGAAGGTAATAACAGAGACAATACACCCTGAGAGCAGTTATCCAGCTTTGTTATTATAGAGGGTATGATTATATCTCCTGTGCTACAACTATGTTTTAATCAGAAACAGGGAAACCGGGAGCAGGACTCACAAGGGGAAATACGCGCAGGGATGGAGTGAACAATGGGAAAAGGCTCATCCAGAGAGATTCAGTCAGTTAGTGCCTTCGGTAGACCCAGAAACTGCATTAAGTCCAAATGTAAATACTTTTTGTGAGGCAGGAGGTAAATATACTTGGACACGCTGTAAATATTGTGTACTGTAAACGGAATGTCTGTGTTACTGTAGACCGCGGCAGTTTTCTTTTTGTTTGTTCTTGTTTTGAATTTAGTAATTTCTAACTAATGATGGATGCTCTATATTAATATACTAGTCAGTTTCTGTTTGAGATTTTACATTTTGTGATGCTCACCATCCTGACCATTTCATGAGTGGAGTAAATGTTTAAAAGGATTTTAGCTCTAAATGTTGTATTTAGAACTGTGTTGAGTGAAGTTACTGACATCTTTACACCGATACCTGCAAAAAAAAAAATACCTTATGGTAGAGGAGTAGACAAATGTTTCGGCTACATCAGTCTTCATTTTCTTTTATTCCCTACAACTTGTTTTGTGCCAGGAGCAGCATTCAGCACTGTGTGTTAGTGAGTCACAGATGAGTCATATTTCATGCCTAAAGCAACTATACCTATACCGATATTAATATCTATCTTACTGTCAAAGGAAACTCAAATGCAAGAAGAATCAAGGAAAAGCATTGCCTCCTAAGAAATCCATATATTTTACAATCCTGTTGAAATGTATTGTGATATTAGCTGGAAATCTGAACCTCTGAAATTCCAGGAAGTACAGTACCAGGCTTCATGTATTACCAGCATACTATCTTCACTGCCAAATCACTGGTGACCACGTGACTATGACATGCATGCAGCACCACAACAAGAACATGCTGTTCTGTGCTCAGTAAGCAGCAGCAGCTGTTTTTTTTGGTTTGTTTTGTTTTTCATTTTAAGGTAAGTATTAGGGATTTTGTTTCTTGTGGTACATACAGTACTAGAGTCCTAAATAATGAATTGCACTGGGTTGTCTTTGACTTCAATATCTATCCACACTGACTGGCCAAGAAATTACAGCATGGTTTAATACTAGCTCTGGGTGTACTGTTGGAGTGGAAACTATTTTGTCTCGTCCAGTGTTGAAGGTTTCTGTGATGTGCTTGCAGTGAATACTAAGGGGGATTTCTATGTGTTTGACCAGTCAGTCCTACGCTTTCTCTATATGTTTCACTTGCCTATGGGCTAGTATGTTGACATTGTTGTTATTTCAGTCAACAGCAAGGAAGCAGAAGCCTCGATTGCAGTGAATGCAGAGGGGGGGCTGAGTGGAGCGAGAACCGTCCCACCACACAGCATGTTCATCTTCAGCGCCACCAACCCGTAAGAGCCACTGACCACAGCCACACAGTATTATCATCATAGATCTACACTGCTCCAGAAACACTGACCACAGCCATGCAGTATTCTCAGCATAGATCCACACTGCTCCAGAAACACTAGCTCTATGGTTCTTAAGGTTCTTATAGTTGCGTGAACTGTTGGTTGTCTTCTGTGTTTGTAATGGTTTCCTAAATATCCCTGACAAGCTGTAGGAAAACTCGTCACAACAGGACCTGAAAGCAGGGTTCCATTTATTTAGGTGAACACAGAGGGGCAAAGCTGCCTACAATTCACTTAAAAGGCTGTGCAGTATTTATTTATTTAAAAAATAAAAATAGCTAAAAAAAAAACAACAACAAAAAAAAATAATTCCCAGTGCAGCGGGGCAATGTCCCGCCTTCCTGGCTTATACTTGTCATTGATTCATTCTGAATGCTTTAAACCAACCCCAACTACTGATTAGCAGCACATTTCTGCATTTCTATTGGAGTCTCCGCTTGCGAGATTTAAAACGAGATTACAGTCAGGAATGGAGGCTTGTTCATGGGATTTAAAGCTGTACTACATTTACGATATGGAGGAGTTAAAACAGAATTGCAAATTGTGGTGAAATGTAAAAAAGTGCCTACACACAAAAACCCCAGAAGAATGTACCCGTGACCATTGGGATTTAATTGTGGAAGACAACAAAGGAAAGAAGGTAGTACTTAAGTGTACAAGCACTTTCGAGTTACTACTTTACATCTTTTGAAAGAAAAAACACTCTCAGAAATTTTGGAAAGTAACTGAAAACACTAATTCCATACAGTATATCAAAAACGAAAGCCCTGGAAAAAAACAATTTACATAAAAATAAGCACATAACTAAAACTAAGCACATAAAAAAAAATGAATAAATACAGAAAATCAGAAACCAAATTATACTATATATACAGTGCCTATAGAAAGTCTACACCTCCTTGAACTTTTTTACACATTTTGTTGTCAGTGCCTCACAGATTTAGGTCGAGGCTCTGACTGGGCCACTCAAGAACATTTACCTTTTTGTTCCTTAGTCACTCCAGTGTAGCTTTGGCTGTGTGCTTTGGGTCGTTGTCATGCTGAAAGGTGAAATTCTGTCCCAGTTTCAACTTTCTTGCAGAGGGCAGCAGGTTTTCCTCAAGGACTTCTCTGCACTTTGCTCCATTCATTTTCCCTTCTATCCTGACAAGTGCCACAGTCCCTGCTGATGAGTAACATCCCCATAACATGCCATCCCCATAACATGCCACCATCGTGCTTCACAGTAGGGATGGTGTTCTTTGGGTGATGAACTATGTTGGATTTTCGCCAAACATAACACTTTGCATTTAGGCCAAAAAGTTTCATTTTAGTTTTGTCAGACCACAAAACTTTTTGCCACATTGCTACAGAATCTCCTGAGTGTATTTTTGCATACTTCAAATGGGATTAAAGGTGGGCTTTCTTGAGTAATGGCTTCCTTTTTGCTACTCTACCATACAGGACAAATTTGTGGAGTGCTTTAGATATTGTTGTCACATGTACACTTTGACCAGTCTTGTCCATAAAAGCCTGTAGCTCTTGCAAAGTTGCCATTGGCCTCTTGGTAGCCTCTCTGATCAGTCTCCTTCTTGCTCGGTCATCCAGTTTGGAGTGACGGCCTGGGTCTTGGTGGTGCGATACACCTTCCACTTCTTAATAATCGTCTTGACCGTGCTCCAAGGGATATTCAAGGCCTTTGTTTTTTTATACCCATCGCCTGATCTGTGCCTTTCAATAACTTTGTCCCGGAGTTCTTGAAAACACCTTGGTGCTCAAAGTTGAATCTTTGCTTTGTAATGCATTACCTAGCAGAACCTACAGGAACTGTTGAATTTATCCTGACATCATGTGAATCATTACAATTTAACATAGGTGGAGGCCTTAATTTGGTGTGTGATTTTGAAGGCGATTGGTTACACCTGAGCTAATGTAGAATTGCTATTACAAGGGGGGTGGACACTTATCCAATCAAGCTATCTCAGTTTTTATTTTTAATGAATTTTCTATAAATTTCTAGAATATATTTTTCACTTGGAAGTTGTGGGGTAGGATGTGTAGATAAATGAAAAAAAGCAATTGTAATGCATTTTAATTCCAGACTATAAGGCAACAAAAGGTAAAAATTTTGAAAGGGGGTGTAGACTTTCCATAGGCACTGTAAATATACAGTATTTTACATGGATGAAGGTTATATTTGCATCCTGAGTCATTCGAAAAAAAAAGGCATAATACCACAGTAGTGAAGTCAAAATGGTATATTCGTGTAGAAGATTATACTTAACGTTGGACCCATATTTGGCTCCTGTGCACACTTTCAAACAAACTGTCTCATTTTCAATCACTAAACAACACCCACAATTCATGGTTTCTCTGGACTTTTAACACACTTAACAGGCTTTGTAGTATTTGTGTAAATACAGTGTAGAGGGTTCACTTGGGTCCGGAAGAGCTCATACTTATCACACCTAACACCTTATCGGCTTTGTCATCTCCTCATTTTCTGGTACTCTGGATAAGAGATCAACCTTTATAACTAGAGGGATAGGGCACCAATTCTTATTAATAGTGACACAGTCCTAACAAATCTGTGTCTGTGAAGATTTAAAATCATCCTCCACCAATGAGAGCACCAAACAAGCAAGAGAGACAAATCATCTTTGACTGACAGCGAAAAAACAAAAAAGCTACCCCATTGAAACACCTTTTCCTTAAAAATACGTTATTTTTGCAGTTCATTATCTACCTAGCTTAATTCAAACTTACTGAAATATCCAAATGAAAATTAAATTTAATATTCTTTAATATGAACTTAATTTACATTATTATTATCCATTAAATTCACTTGCAATTTAAAACTTGACACCCGTTTATTGTTTTTTTTGATTACAGATACTAATATCCATGTATTATAAAAAATAATAGATAGGCTTCAGAGAGGAAAATAATTCCATCTTGGGTTTCTGTGACAGTTTATAAACTACATGACGGTCTCGTAGTTCATGACGTCACATAAACCCTAGATGGATTATTTTCCAGTAACTCACTTCAACCCAACTGTCTCACAATAGCTGTCTGAATGCAATTTGCCACACTGAATTGCTGTGATTCTGTGTCTGTCTCTCGCAGTATCAGAAGAGCCTGCCACTACATTGTAAACCTGCGCTACTTTGAGATGTGCATCCTCCTGGTCATCGTGGCAAGCAGCATCGCCCTGGCAGCAGAGGATCCTGTTTCCACTGGGTCCAAGTGGAACAAAGTGAGAGCTCCCTACATTCAGAGATTCATGTGTTTAATTAAGTCACGTTCCAAATCACAGTTCCTATAGAAATATTAAATAAGCGCTATATTGCAAAGGCCTGCAAGTGTCAAAATAATTCATATTTATGAATATAACAAAGCATATTTTTGTTCATCAAGATCACAGCAAAGGCAATCACTAGGGCTATCGTTTTCTTAAAGACAATTTCTGTTCCTGCTGATTTGCTAGCAGCTTTTGACTCACAGTCTTTCTTCATTGGTCAGTGCTAACCGAATTCCGCCAGCTCCCAGCTCAAGCTCCATTCAAAATCGCAACATGGAGGTTACGCGCAATCCAGCGCAACAGTAGAGTACTTTGCCCTTATGTTTGCATTTGATCGTGTGCCCTCAAAATCGTGCCTGATCTATGGTACCTCTAAAGAGATATGTTTGCAAACCATCATTTCAGTTAGTGTGGTTCCTAGAGGGTGAAAGTGCCCCCACCCTTTCAATGATGTATTTCTTGTTATTAACCAACCAGGTATTTTCCCCTTTGACTGACATGTTTTCAGCCAGTATCATGCTTCGACTGACTGAGGTGAAATGACTTTGGAAATGCAACAGATATCCAGAGAGTAAGGCATAGAAACTGAGGACTTTCTTTAACCTAACTAATAGTACAACAACTGCACACTTGAGACCTACAATATGACTCCAATGAAAGTGCTGATGAGATTTTTGGAATTATTTTCTTAGCTTCAGCTACTTTAACTAAATTCTAGCCATATACTGTAGTAGATGACCTTGCATCAGAGTTCAATTAGATGTAAGGTGATCAGATGTCCGGTTGGGACAGTCCCACTTTTGGAACACTGTTCCCAGTGTCCCCAGAACCTTTCTTAGGACGCTCATTTCATCATGTTTTTTTTTTTTTTTTTTTTCCCTGAGCATCATTGCACTGGTAACAGAAATTACAGAATATTGTGTTTTCATGCAGGCTGGTGTTTTTCTACCATATCTAACTTATTACAGTACAATGACACTTGATGTGTCTAAAGAAGGTTGAACGACCAGTAGCATTAAAGAGCAGCTGTACAGCGGCAGGCAAAATCACTGAACAGTCAACATTCATATTTGCAACCAATCACGGAGAATTGTGGACGGGTTTATCAACTGACTGTTGCTAAATCTAACTGGTGGCTATCCTTGTCTGAATCATCACTCTTGCTGTGTGAAGAGGTTACTGTAGTCTAACAATAATGACTCATACAGTTAATATTGTATTGTGTTGGAATTATTCTCTTCATCCATGATATTTGCACAGTATATCTGCTTGCAAACGACTTTGCTTCGTGTGTAGCTGTAAGCGACAACTGCGGAAATAAACGCTGTCATGTCATATTACCTTGACATGTTTTACAATGCAGTGCACTGAAGCTTGTCGTGGTTTGAACACTTTGTGCATTAAAATAGCCCATCACAACAACAGGAGGGGCTGTACAATGTGACAAAAGTATAGAAATAAGTCTATATTCACTTTCAGTTCACCACAGGTACCCTCTAGGAAATGTATGTTCGTGAATAATACAAAATAATTTATGAATAACATCATTCTCGCATTTGTGAAATTCATGTTGTTTAAAAAAAAAATGTTTTATTATTATTATTTCTTTAAGTATACATGTTATGTTTTTTTTAGCAATAATGAAACACAATGGTTTCAGGTCTCCTGGGGCCAATTTAATTTCTTTGAAAAATATATTTACATTGATAGTCGAGTACTGTATAGGATACAAATAGTTTAAAACAATTACAAAAATTACCACGTCCTCGTTCCATTTAACCTTTATTTAAATAATATGTAACTAAATTCTAGCCATATACTGTAGTAGATGACCTTAGAGGCATCTCTTTTTAATTTGGTGACTCTTTATTTTTATTTCTGTGTTAAATATATTTTTTTTTCCTGCAAAGTTTAAAGAATAGGTATGATAGCTCTATAAGATATTTTAAAGTATTTTACTTTATCCCAGCTTTGTTTAATAGAAGAAAAACAATGATCCAATCAGAAATTGCAATAGAAAACATACACAGAACAAATACTATGTTATATTAAATTGTAAGAAATTCAATACTTTGAAAAAAATAGATTCTTTGAAGTAGCCATTTAATAAATGGAAATATTGAGATATGTAATGTTTTCATGCTAGAAGGGTCTGGTTTGCAGATTGGACACTGGAGAATAGAATAGATATAGCGAGAGAGTGAGATGGAAAGTGGAAATCAAAGAGAAAAGATGCAGTTTCTTAGGCAGAAAAGGGACTAGATTTGCAGCAGTAATCAGCAATAAAACCAAATCTCAGAATCTGATATTATTGAATTGCTATTGTGTAATGTAATGACTACCTGTCGTGCAGAAATGACATTACAAAGACAATAAGATCATTTATTCACAAAAGGTTTTCAAAAGATTCCACCCTGAATATCCCCATGAGTCTCTGCATCCACTTTCAATATGATATTAGATCAAACATTGCCAAAGTGAAAATAAGAACCTGAGATCTTCCCCATAGCTTGAATGTTGGACGTTATTCACAATATTTCCATACTGTCCTAGTTTAAGGACTTAAAAATCTGGTCACCTTAATTATCGGCTAATTAATATATTATATCTTAGAATTAATATCAATATATAATTATATAGATATATTATATATATATATATATTATATATATATAGCCAACATTATAATTTGATGACCGCCAACATTAAACAGTTCAAATAATATTTTAACATTTCATTTTTACTTTCCACTTATCTATTTATGATATTTGCCATTAACCACAGATGATAGAAGCATGTTTATTCAGTATTTGTCTATTGCAGCTTCTGTTTTAGAGCTTTCTTCTGTCATTTTTGAAATCTCACTTAATTTAGCGTTTAAATGAAAATGAACTAACTGATTTCTGTAAAACACAGCAGACTTGCTCATTTAAAGATGCTCTACAAATGTAATGGTAGTCTTTAACTCCTGAGCTCATTACTGGCTGTTTGTTAGGTCTGTTTATTAAATTAAGTTTATATAAGAAAAGGACAAAAGCAACAACAGTTTTATTAAATGCTTTGTGAATGGGCTAATAATAAAAAAAGGTAATTTAAAGCAGCTGGAAGCTTGGTAGAGCAGGTTTCTTAATATACCAGGGGGGATTTTTTGCTTTTGGTATTCATTTTTGTGTTGAAGAGCTACTCACCCACTGCTGTGTCTATTTTCTATTTTGTGTGATTGTTAGGGCTGCAGCACCCCCTTCTGGCCTTCATGTCCAAATACATTATAATACAGCACACTCTAAAGGAGTGCTTTCCAGATTCATGGTCTTAGCCCTTATTCACTTTTTTAAAGAAGGTGGGGGCTGCAGTGATCATGTTGCTAATATTTCTGATAAGAAGTTAAAAGTGTAACATCTTGGTTAGAGCTCCTTTAAAGGAGTACCAGTGATAATGTAAGAGATAAGATGGTTTTAAAGGCTAGGCTAGGACTTATTTAAAGCAGGGCAAATGTTAATGTACCTACTGTGCATGTTGTTTCATGGTCTTGTTTACTCTTTTCTATTGACAGTTATTGAGGTAGAGGATGGGTGTTTCTGACATGTATGTTTTCAAAGACATTCTCTGATGCTGGCTGTCCCTTTGCTCCTGTAGGTGCTGCGTTACTTTGATTATGTTTTCACCGCCGTCTTTACCTTTGAGATGATTATAAAGGTGAGCGTGGAATCCAAACTCATTTACACAAACACACACCACTGATCAAAAACACTGAACGCAGCCATGCTAAAAAACATCAACCACCATATTCAAAATGATTATCATTACCCTCAGCCTGTATTAAAAAACATCCACTCCCATGTTCAAAATGATTATCATCACCCTCAGCCTGTATTAAAATGAATTATGACTAGGGTTATTCATTTTCAGTGTTTATTTGTGAAGCTACTGTAATAAACCACTAACTTTTGAAATAAAGTAATTGTTCTGAGCTGATGCAATACTAACAAAATAATTCAGTTCAGTCTGTAGCATGTAAAGTTCCATGTTATTTTATTCCACGTCCATCCTTGTTAGCGCAGTATTCCAGTAAGGACCAAGGGGGCTTCCCGCATGACTTTCTGATTCCAGGCTGGTGTTAGACATGACCGGCACTCAGCTTGTCTCCTCTTTGATGCTCCTGTCACACTCCAGTCTGTGTGTCAGCTGCTCAGAAACAAGTACATTGAATATTATCGCATAATGCAGCAAAAGCCTCTGCCTTTACTTCCAGCCTGTCACACAATGATATTCTAACTTTGATATTGTTGTTTCAGATGATCGATCAGGGTCTGATTCTACATGACGGCTCATACTTCCGAGACCTGTGGAACATTCTGGATTTCATCGTGGTTGTGGGAGCGCTCATTGCCTTCGCTTTAGCGTGAGTTTGACATTCTCTCTTTCTGAGTAGCATAAAAAATGAAGGTGTCAGTCACAGAGAGAGAGAGAGAAAGAGCTTAGGAATTGGGTAGTTACAGTTGCCCCATGTTGTGCTCCACATTGTCACAACTCCCTTTGTGGCCCATATGATGTTGTCTGTGTGTCTCTAATATACAATAGCATTTGCCAGAATCTCTAAAAGGCAGCTCTTAGTGCGCTAACAGGTTACTCGTGTCCAGTACAGTCAACATGCTGACCTAGGATCAGTGAATAAACCTCATACCCTTTATTAAACCAGCAAGAGCAATGCTGCTGCAGCTTTAAGAGCTTATCAACGGGAATCAAGAATTGCACTAGGCCCTTGCAGTGGTGATGCTCTGATCAGCTGTTTACAACATCCTGCCAGGAATGGATCATTGAAGCAAATGGAACCCATTGAACACCATGGATATTGAACCTGTGAATGATGAGAAACAGCACTCCCTATGGGCCTCAGTGGGAGTTGTGAAATGTGGGGCACGCCATGTGGCAACTCTTGATACCATTAAGGTCGGTGGGGGGGGGGTTGGGGGGGGGAGAGAGACATCTCTCTGAGAGACACTGATTATCTACAAGAGTCTCATCCACTGATGACAAATTTAAGGAGACTGCAGACGTCTTGCTCACGTAATAACATTTATTATATATATAATATATATATATATATTATCATATATCTATATATAATATATATATATATATATATATATATATATTTAAAATATACACGGACATATATTTAGCCTGGATATATAGACCTATGCTTTAAACTTCCAATAGGTATCTGCTGTATTTATCGATGAAAATATTGGCCTATTGTATGGGAATGCCCATGATAAGATGTTTTATACAATATAATAAATATTATTAACTCTTTAAAGTGTGCTTTAAAAAAATCCTTAATATTTCATTGTGAACATAATTACTGGACAGAAGCTTCCGAAGGTCTAAAATCTTTACTAAAGGCTGCTTAATGGAAATGCATACAGTGGCACTACAATGGTCATTCAATAGCTAGTAATAAGGGACAAGGCCAGCTGCAATGGGATAAGGCTGTCATTAGTAGAATTCTACAATAGTGCTTCATAATTAGACATACAATTGTATCACAATGCTGGCAATTTAATTAAAGTACCATCTTAGTACCAGCATCCCGCACTGCTGAATCAGGACCATTGTGTAATATTTATTGTGTTGCCATCTCTGGTAATGTTGTTAACTTGCTAAAATTATTCATCTAGGATTTATTTTTGAAATGGAGACAAAAACACACTTCTGTGCACCTATGGTAGCATGTACATACCAAATAGCATTACCAGTTGCGATAGCATGTGTTAAAGGCTGGGTAGAAACGCACTACAGTGCTTGTAGAGTAGCGAGCACATTACCACATGTTGTACATTTTTATATTTAATCAGTTCCTAACTCCTCTGGTAAGTTGTAGCTCTGGAAGTGTCATAGAGTTATGTTTGGGGAATATTACAGTGAACACAGTTGTATAAAATGTTAATGCTGCCTGACAAACGCTTTTGTGAATACAGGGTGAAGACTCTGCCTTAGAGCATGCTGAGAGTTGAGCCGGGTGCCAGGGCGTGTCTGTTTGTGTGTGGGGAATGTATCCATGTAGCTTTCCTTGTGAATCTTTGCTGTATATTGAGTGCGTATCTCTCTTTCTGTTTCTCTGTTGTTCCTGTGGATTTTGTCGCTGTGGGGCTCTTGACAGGAATGTGATGGGGTAAATGATTTCTCTTTGTCTCTTTGTCTCATGCTCACTTCCACTCTTTTTCATCCAATGGCGTTGTTACTGTTCAACCTAAAACAAATAAAAAAGGCATGTTCTGCAATTATGTTTTAGTTTTTCTGTGGTGAGTTTCTGAATCATTCCTAGCATATTGTTTCAACAGAACTGTAGTTCATGCAGCTATTGCAGAACAATATACTGTAAAGAGTTTCTATTAATATGATATTCTAGTTTACACAGATCTGGTTCATCTTGAATATCGTTTCAATATCTGCTTCATTCAATTATATTTAAAATGAAAAAAGAATTTGAATGTGTCACCCCACTTTAATGACACCACTCTCTCCATCTTTGTACTTAGTTGCAGCTATCCTGTTGTCAAGTTCCAATTTGATATTAACAAAAATGTTGGCTTCAAGTAATCCAATTTCTCTGTAATCATCATTTTTTATTTGAATATTTTCAATTGCTCAGTATAGACAGCACAAAAGAACAGTGAAATAAAATGGCCCACCCTGTTTCCATTTTGTCTCATCAAAACAAAATGGAAATTTTCACTGGAAAAAAACAGTTATTCGTGTTTAAATACAGTTCCGGGTTTAATAGCCTCCTACAATTAATATGCAAGGTAATTATCTCCCAAACTGGTTGACTAATTCACTGCTGACCCTACATAAGCAAAGTAAAACCCAGCAGCAACTTGTCAAGTGTTCTTATTCATGTATGGGAGTATGTTTTCAGAGGCCAGCTATTCCTCTCTTCACTTCATCACCCCTTTCTGTTTGTTTCATTTCCACAAGCTGCATTTTAACCGAACACCAAATGATTGCTGAAGAGACGATGCTGACTCATTAGTTTAAAAAGTGCTCATTACCATGAAAAACATGCAGTCATGAATACAAACCAAACATCAGCATCATTGGGGTTGTTTAATAAACACTCTAATACAGGTTTCTGTAGACAAGCATTCAGGTGAAACTAGAAACTTCCCAAATCTTTTTTTTTTTTTTTTTAATGCCATGTTAATATTACAATACAATACTAAGAGTGTTTACTTGTTTAATAGCTTATACCATTTGCATAATGTTTCATTTTTGGTATCTGTTTGTATCCCATCATATGTGTTATTAATCATCGTGCATTACTTTGTCTGCACTCATGGACATTTGTGCATATTTAAATAAATACATTAAGAATAAACTAATTCATATATTTGTAAAATGAAAATGTGTTTCTCTTGACGTCAAGCAGACAAATGCTTAAATATCCTGATTTATGATTGAAAGTTCAATGTTTTGGATGGAAATAAACACTGAACAACAGAAGCCCTGATTCTAGTGTAATGAATGTACTGACTGGGGTGGGGTACATTTCTAACAGAAACTGACTGCCTCTCTCTGTCCCAACCCCCAGGACTACCAAAGGACGAGATATCAAGACTATCAAGTCTTTGAGAGTTCTACGTGTCCTCCGGCCCCTGAAGACCATCAAGAGACTGCCAAAGCTCAAGGTATACAATCACGCGAACAAACCACCATGAGAATGTTCGTCTCTATTTTAAATGCCTTGGGGGTAGCACAGTAATTACCAGTAACATGACTAACCTTCATATTTCCTATAAAAAATACAAAAACAAGACAGAACTCACTCACCAGAATTACACAATTAAGCATGCTATGACCTTTATTCCAATTGAGGTGTCTTGTCATTGCTAACACCTATAAAGACAGGTGAAAGTACAAATTAAGTCACACCCCTCTTCCTGCCAGAGTCCTGAGAAATGATTTTGGAACAGGTTTTGCCTATGTGACATGTTATAGACCTGTATAGATCAGTATGCCTGTGCTTGTTTCTCTGCAGGCAGTGTTTGACTGCGTGGTGACTTCTCTAAAGAATGTCTTTAACATCCTGATTGTCTACAAACTTGTCATGTTCATCTTCGCTGTCATCGCGGTACAGCTCTTCAAAGGGAAGTTCTTCTACTGCACCGACGAGTCTAAGGACACTGAAAAAGAGTGCAGGTATGCTCCTGGAGTTGAAAAACAAGATCTTCAGCAAAATCACTGTGGATGCACTGCTAAGCCTTTAGAACTGATCAACTGCAGAATAAAGGCCATTGTGCAATGCCAAGGATTGTCCTTGTATTCATTTCAATGGGCTAAGTGATTTGATAGCTCAGAATATCACCACAGCTCTCTTTAAACAAATTTTCTCTTGTTTATAATTTCAATTTCTTATGCATTGTATAATGGCAATATGGAAATGCATTGTTTAATTGTTATACTGTCTAAGTTTCAAGTCAATACAACTGATTTCCATCAAGCACCAGTCACCTACAAACACACATCAAATTGATGATACAATATGAGAGATCTGCATATAGCTCTGAATAGGAAATGTGTGAAACATTCATAAGAGTTATATTTACTGTTTTAAGTATTTTATTAAGTAGATCACTGGAAAATAATCCTCAGACGAGCCATTGCAGTTACCCTGTATTTTAACCTGATTGACTGGTACATCTCACGAGATCTCAGCTTCCCAAGCAGATTAAAACAGGGCCTCACGTAACCAGATGGAGACAGTTTTTTGGTTTTTTTGCTTATTTATTTGTAGGTGGCACCCTGTTACAATGCTTAACAATATATCCATGACAAATGACAGTGAAATGGTGAGACCTCTTGTCATAACAGTCACTGGGAAGGTTATTATATTGACCTCATGTGTATTCCAACCATTAGTGGATAGTAAAAGTTGAAAAACTGATGTTGCATGTGCTAAACAAGATGCTTTCCATATCCAGTTATGATGGAACACCAAGAGTTTGTTTGGCAGGTGCTTTCTTGCATTTCCAAGTCCACTATGTGTGAAATGCGTGTATTGGCACAGCTATCAGCTATCAATGTGGCCTGTCTTGTCTTTGTGTCATGGTTATTGTTTAGGGGCTACTACCTTGAATTTGATAAAGACAAAATGGACAAGATGGAGAAGAAGAAGAGGGAGTGGAGGCATCATGATTTCCACTATGACAACATCATCTACGCACTCCTGACCCTCTTCACTGTCTCCACCGGGGAAGGCTGGCCGCAGTGAGTACCACAAAACACACACTCTGCCTGCAGGGGCACAACAGTGTGATTTAACCTCCCCTTGTCCCTTATCCTCTCTCTAGGTAGAGTGTGCTAACTGCCCCCCTCCTCTGATCTCTCCTTGTGGTAGTGTCTAACCCCCTCCCTGCTCTCTCCTTGTGGTAGTGTGCTAACTCCCCCCTGCTCTTTCCTTGTGGTAGTGTCTAACCTCCCCTCTCCCTGCTCTCTTTCCCCGGGTAATGTGTGTTAACCTCTCCCTGGCAGAGTCCTGCAACACTCAGTGGATGTAACGGAGGAGGACCGTGGGCCAAGTCGAGGGAACCGCATGGAAATGTCTATCTTCTATGTAGTGTATTTTGTGGTCTTCCCCTTCTTCTTCGTAAACATCTTTGTGGCTTTGATCATCATCACTTTCCAGGAGCAGGGGGACAAGATGATGGAGGAGTGCAGCCTGGAGAAGAACGAGGTACAAACCAGGCAGTGTCACATTCTCTAAACCATTTGAGATGCTGACTTCATATGGCTTAGTGAAAAGCTAGCTAGTATGGTCATATGACTTCATATTTACTAGGTTATAAAAACACTACATTATTAATGTAATGATGGCAGTCATCAGTCATATGACTTTGCATGTTTACTACATGATAAAGACGGCACACTTTGAATCATTTCTTCAAATTTGTATACAGCTGTATTCTTTTATTTTCTCAGTCAAGACCCATTCAGTTGTTATAATAATAATTAAGGTTAGGATAGTGATGTCTTGTTATAGTATCTTCATCTTGATAGTACTAGGTGATAAATACTAAAGAGATGATACATGGTGGTTGTAAGTGAGCAATGTATAAATAATCCACAAGTGAGGGAACACAGAGGCATTATAGTGTAGAGTGGTGTATACAGTGTAGAGTGGTTTATAGTGTAGAGTGGTGTATACAGTGTGGAGTGGTTTATAGTGTAGAGTGGTGTATACAGTGTGGAGTGGTTTATAGTGTAGAGTGGTGTATACAGTGTGGAGTAGTTTATAGTGTAGAGTGGTGTATACAGTGTAGAGTGGTTTATAGTGTAGAGTGGTGTATACAGTGTGGAGTGGTTTATAGTGTAGAGTGGTGTATACAGTGTGGAGTGGTTTATACAGTGTAGAGTGGTGTATACAGTGTGGAGTGGTTTATACAGTGCGGAGTGGTTTATAGTGTAGAGTGGTGTATACAGTGTGGAGTGGTTTATACAGTGTGGAGTGGTTTATAGTGTAGAGTGGTTTATAGTGTAGAGTGGTGTATACAGTGTAAAGTGGTTTATAGTGTAGAGTGGTGTATACAGTGTGGAGTGGTTTATAGTGTAGAGTGGTGTATACAGTGTGGAGTGGTTTATACAGTGTAGAGTGGTGTATACAGTGTAGAGTGGTGTATACAGTGTGGAGTGGTTTATAGTGTAGAGTGGTGTATACAGTGTGGAGTGGTTTATACAGTGTGGAGTGGTTTATAGTGTAGAGTGGTGTATACAGTGTGGAGTGGTTTACAGTGTAGAGTGGTTTATGTGAAGAGTGGTTTATACAGTGTAGAGTGGTTTATAGTGTAGAGTGGTGTATACAGTGTAGAGTGGTTTATAGTGTAGAGTGGTGTATACAGTGTGGAGATGTTTATAGTGTAGAGTGGTGTATACAGTGTAGAGTGGTTTATAGTGTAGAGTGGTGTATACAGTGCGGAGTGGTTTATAGTGTAGAGTGGTGTATACAGTGTGGAGATGTTTATAGTGTAGAGTGGTGTATACAGTGTAGAGTGGTTTATAGTGTAGAGTGGTGTATACAGTGCGGAGTGGTTTATAGTGTAGAGTGGTGTATACAGTGTAGAGTGGTTTATAGTGTAGAGTGGTGTATACAGTGTAGAGTGGTTTATAGTGTAGAGTGGTGTATACAGTGTGGAGTGGTTTATAGTGTAGAGTGGTGTATACAGTGTAGAGTGGTTTATAGTGTAGAGTGGTGTATACAGTGTAGAGTGGTTTATAGTGTAGAGTGGTGTATACAGTGTAGAGTGGTTTATAGTGTAGAGTGGTGTATACAGTGTAGAGTGGTTTATAGTGTAGAGTGGTGTATACAGTGTGGAGTGGTTTATAGTGTAGAGTGGTGTATACAGTGTGGAGTGGTTTATAGTGTAGAGTGGTGTATACAGTGTGGAGTGGTTTATACAGTGTAGAGTGGTTTATAGTGTAGAGTGGTGTATACAGTGTGGAGTGGAGTGTGGAGTGGTTTATAGTGTAGAGTGGTTGATAGTGTAGAGTTGTGTATACAGTGTAGAGTGGTTTATAGTGTAGAGTGGTGTATACAGTGTGGAGTGGTTTATAGTGTAGAGTGGTGTATACAGTGTGGAGTGGTTTATACAGTGTAGAGTGGTGTATACAGTGTGGAGTGGTTTACAGTGTAGAGTGGTTTATGTGAAGAGTGGTTTATACAGTGTAGAGTGGTTTATAGTGTAGAGTGGTGTATACAGTGTAGAGTGGTTTATAGTGTAGAGTGGTGTATACAATGTGGAGATGTTTATAGTGTAGAGTGGTGTATACAGTGTAGAGTGGTTTATAGTGTAGAGTGGTGTATACAGTGTGGAGATGTTTATAGTGCAGAGTGGTTTATACAGTGTAGAGTGGTTTATAGTGTAGAGTGGTGTATAGAGTGTAGAGTGGTTTATAGTGTAAAGTGGTGTATACAGTGTAGAGTGGTTTACAGTGTAGAGTGATTTATAGTGTAGAGTGGTGTATACAGTGTAGAGTGGTTTATAGTGTAGAGTGGTGTATACAGTGTGGAGCGGTTTATAGTGTAGAGTGGTGTATACAGTGCGGAGCGGTTTATAGTGTAGAGTGGTGTATACAGTGTGGAGTGGTTTATAGTGTAGAGTGGTGTATACAGTGTAGAGTGGTTTATAGTGTAGAGTGGTGTATACAGTGTAGAGTGGTTTATGTGTAGAGTGGTTTATAGTGTAGAGTGTTGTATACAGTGTAGAGTGGTTTATAGTATAAAGTGGTGTATACAGTGTAGAGTGGTTTATAGTGTAGAGTGGTTTATAGTGTAGAGTGGTGTATACAGTGTAGTGGTGTATACAGTGTAGAGTGGTTTATAGTGTAGAGTGGTGTATACAGTGTAGAGTGGTTTATGTGTAGAGTGGTTTATAGTGTAGAGTGGTGTATACAGTGTAGAGTGGTTTATAGTGTAGAGTGGTGTATACAGTGTAGAGTGGTTTATAGTGTAGAGTGGTGTATACAGTGTAGAGTGGTTTATAGTGTAGAGTGGTGTATACAGTGTAGAGTGGTTTATAGTGTAGAGTGGTGTATACAGTGTAGAGTGGTTTATAGTGTAGAGTGGTGTATACAGTGTAGAGTGGTTTATAGTGTAGAGTGGTGTATACAGTGTAGAGTGGTTTATAGTGTAGAGTGGTGTATACAGTGTGGAGTGGTTTATAGTGTAGAGTGGTTTATAGTGTAGAGTGGTGTATACAGTGTAGAGTGGTGTATACAGTGTGGAGTGGTTTATAGTGTAGAGTGGTGTATACAGTGTGGAGTGGTTTATAGTGTGGAGTGGTTTATAGTGTAGAGTGGTTATACAGTGTAGAGTGGTTTATAGTGTAGAGTGGTGTATACAGTGTAGAGTGGTTTATAGTATAAAGTGGTGTATACAGTGTAGAGTGGTTTATAGTGTAGAGTGGTTTATAGTGTAGAGTTGTGTATACAGTGTAGAGTGGTTTATAGTGTAGAGTGGTGTATACAGTGCGGAGTGGTTTATAGTGTAGAGTGGTGTATACAGTGTGGAGTGGTTTATAGTGTGGAGTGGTTTATAGTGTAGAGTGGTGTATACAGTGTAGAGTGGTTTATACAGTGTAGAGTGGTTTATAGTGTAGAGTGTATACAGTGTGAGTGGTATACAGTGTAGAGTGGTTTATAGTGTAGAGTGGTGTATACAGTGTGGAGTGGGTATATAGTGTAGAGTGGTTTATAGTGTAGAGTGGTGTATACAGTACGGAGTGGTTTATAGTGTAGAGTGGTGTATACAGTGTGGAGTGGTTTATAGTGTAGAGTTGTGTATACAGTGTGGAGTGGTTTATAGTGTAGAGTGGTGTATACAGTGTAGAGTGGTTTATAGTGTAGAGTGGTGTATACAGTGTAGAGTGGTTTATGTGTAGAGTGGTTTATAGTGTAGAGTGTTGTATACAGTGTAGAGTGGTTTATAGTATAAAGTGGTGTATACAGTGTAGAGTGGTTTATAGTGTAGAGTGGTTTATAGTGTAGAGTGGTGTATAGTGTAGAGTGGTGTATACAGTGTAGAGTGGTTTATAGTGTAGAGTGGTGTATACAGTGTAGAGTGGTTTATACAGTGTAGAGTGGTTTATAGTGTAGAGTGGTGTATACAGTGTAGAGTGGTTTATAGTGTAGAGTGGTGTATACAGTGTAGAGTGGTTTATAGTGTAGAGTGGTGTATACAGTGTAGAGTGGTTTATAGTGTAGAGTGGTGTATACAGTGTAGAGTGGTTTATAGTGTAGAGTGGTGTATACAGTGTAGAGTGGTTTATAGTGTAGAGTGGTGTATACAGTGTAGAGTGGTTTATAGTGTAGAGTGGTGTATACAGTGTAGAGTGGTTTATAGTGTAGAGTGGTGTATACAGTGTAGAGTGGTTTATAGTGTAGAGTGGTGTATACAGTGTAGAGTGGTTTATAGTGTAGAGTGGTGTATACAGTGTAGAGTGGTGTATACAGTGTGGAGTGGTTTATAGTGTAGAGTGGTTTATAGTGTAGAGTTGTGTATACAGTGTAGAGTGGTTTATAGTGTAGAGTGGTGTATACAGTGTGGAGTGGTTTATACAGTGTGGAGTGGTTTATAGTGTAGAGTGGTTATACAGTGTAGAGTGGTTTATAGTGTAGAGTGGTGTATACAGTGTAGAGTGGTTTATAGTGTAGAGTGGTGTATACAGTGTAGAGTGGTTTATAGTGTAGAGTGGTGTATACAGTGTAGAGTGGTTTATAGTGTAGAGTGGTGTATACAGTGTAGAGTGGTTTATAGTGTAGAGTGGTGTATACAGTGTGGAGTGGTTTATAGTGTAGAGTGGTCTATACAGTGTAGAGTTGTTTATAGTGAAGAAAAAAAGAAATAAATCTTAAGGCCAGTTTGTAGTAAATAGTTTTCTCTTTATTAGGATGCAGAGACTAATTAACATTTAAAGGAAGGTAGAGATTTCCTTCCCCCCTCTTTAGTAGGATGCATAACTATTCAAACATTAAACGGCCGTCCAGCGAAAATAAAAACTGAAATGTTCAAGCCCTGTGTATAATAGTATATTACTGCAGAAGCATATGTACAGTTGTATTGTACTTGATACCAGTATTTTCTCCTGGGGTCATGTATCTGAAGGATTTTCATGAAAAAGTTTGTAATGCTATATGATAATATCCTCCAGCTCAGATTGGTATTCATTTTGACTGAGAAACTTGTTAACCTATCAGACCTATAAATATTACTTTTAAGTCATTTATTTTTGTTTTACGGTTTAAACACTGCGGATGCTCGAAATTAAAGGTTTGGTGAAGCCACTATTGTGACATCACACGGCTACAAGCTGACCGTTGAAATATGAAAAGAAATATACTTTAGAGCACCCAAGTGTATAGTATAATATTCTATTAAAAGCGTATTTTTTACATACTGTATAATTTTAGTTTTTGAGAAAGGTGCTTTCATTGTGTAGCTAGTAAATGCACAAAACATGTAAAACTCCTAAATGCATGTGTACAGATTATCCTTCATTGATAGATGATCTTGTCTTTCTCTTCATTTCAGAGAGCCTGCATTGACTTTGCTATCAATGCCAAGCCCCTGACGCGCTACATGCCTCAGAACAGGCAAACCTTTCAGTACAGAGTCTGGCACTTTGTCGTGTCCCCCTCCTTCGAGTACACTGTGCTCGCCATGATCGCCCTCAATACCGTGGTGCTCATGATGAAGGTAACACAACCTTTCATTACCTACTTGCAGTTTCTTTTAGGCTGGTTTGATGTAAGTCCATGCTAGAAGGTAGTATATAGTCCAGACGTGGATTGTGGGTACAAGCACAGAGCACATTTTTAGTATTGAAATGTTTCAGACCCTATATCGCCTAGTTCCACAGCTCCTTCAATACTATATATTTCACATCTACACAGCTCTATGCGCTCCTCCCAACTGAGAGATATTCCACAGAGTACAGCCCATAGCTGGCACAGCTATATACGTTACTTAAAGGAACAGTGACCAAATAATAAAGGACCATTGCAAAGGGAATGTAAATTGACATAATATGTAAGGGCCTGTCTCTCCCCTTTAGTGTCCCCCATGAAGGCCGCAATTGAAACCAGTGGTATTTATTTGCCTATCACAAACTGTGAAACAGGGTCAACTGTCGTCATTTTTTGGTATTAAAACTAAGACGCTTGCAATATTTAAAAAAATAAGCATAAAAAGAATGTAAAGATCCATGAATCCATGCTACAAAAGTCTGGCATGTCGACTTTATCCCATCCCCAGACTAAACCACCTGCCACAAACACACTCAATGTAGACATACAGACACAGAGTTTAACATCCACTCCCCAACACAAGGTTACAACAGTGTGGTCAAATGCATAGCCCTAACATGTGCACAGTCACTTAACAGTTCACTGTGCATTTATTCACAGTGGTTAAGCGTTTTCAATGCTTTAACACATTCTTATGTGCTTTACCATGTTTGTCTGTGCTCTACTATAGTCTGCATTGCATATTCTAGATTCATTTTATTCTTTGTTGTACACTTTCCTGTGCTTTTACCAAAGCAGTTATCTTTGAGAAGAGGCTGGTTCATTATCTTCTCTGTACGTTACTGACTTTGCTGTGCTTTTACCAAGGGAAACAAAAAGAGTAAACTTTGAGAAGAGGCTGGTTCATTATCTTCTTTGTACATTACTGACTGTGCTGTGCTTTTACCAGGGGAAACCAATGCAGTAAACTTTGTGAAGGGGCTGGTTCATTATTTTCTCTGTGCTTTATTGACTTTGATGTGCTTTTAACAGGGGAAACCAAAGCAGTAAACTTTGAGAAGGCACTGGTTCATTATCTTCTCTGTGCTTCACCATGCTTTCACTTTACTCCACTTTGTTGTACCTTTTACCACATCCAATCTTTAGTCCCTACCCCTCCTGTTTACTGTCTTAAGGATGTTGACATACTTTCCCAGCAGTTTCTTACAGGTCAGTCTTTTCCACTGTCTAGTATTACTCAGCTCCTGCCGCCTATGACCACGTATTGAAGCACCTGAACACTGCATTCACCATCCTCTTCTCACTGGAGTGCATCTTGAAAATCATGGCTTTTGGATTTTTGGTAAGTAGAAGCAGGCCATGACCAGTTAATTTAAATGTACCAACCTAGGTAGAGTTAAGTGCATAAAACTACAGCATCTAAATATGTTGTCCACCTCCCTGACTTCTTCATGATGTTTGCAATCATTCGTGCAGTGCTGTGTTTCAGCAGTTTTCTGTTTCCTCTATTTCTCTAATTTGACTGAAGCAAAATAGCTTTTAAACAAGATTTGTAGTTTAAATGATTAATATTCCCTGTATGTAATTTCAGCTCAGTCCGCTAGAGGGATGCTGTCTCTCCTTGCATGTTGTGTTGTTCCTTGCATTTCTGGTATTTGAAATGGATTGATATTTAAAAACATGACTGCTCTGTGTTTCTTTGTACTTCACAATCTCGTATTCTCTCTTGTAGAACTACTTCCGGGACACGTGGAACATATTTGACTTCATCACGGTCCTGGGCAGCATTACTGAGATCATCCTGGCCGACACGCAGGTAATAAAATCAGCCTTCTCCAGAAGCCCCATTGTCAGGGGTAGAACATGAAGGTGGTAAGAGGAGAGGGTCTGAACAGTGGAATCTTATTTGAAACCCCTAGAGTCATGGAGTCATGGTTCTCATGGAGTTAAATAAGGCTTTCAGCCTGTAAACGGAAGAGGAAGGAAAGAGAAAAAAATACAAAAACAAAAGATAAAAAAGACTGCATCTTCTAAGATGTAAGCTGGGTACAAATCAGACAGTCAGTTTGAGTTCGTCCCTCTCCAGGTAGCACTAATGATCTAAAGCTTCATGACAGGTATGGTACTCCACCACATGATTACAGTACATGATTACAACTCACTTCTAGAGACACACAAAACAATATAATACTGGTATCTTGATTGAAGTGTCAGGTAAGTTTTCAGTGACAGTGTCACGTTACAGTGATGTAACCACATTACTATAGCAACAGCTTTTGAGTGAAAACAAATTCAGTAACGATGTGTATGTTTTAAACATTTCAAGACTACTGTTAAAGAAACCAACCACAAGGTAGAATAGTTGCTTTAATATCAAACATGTCTTTAATGAAAGCAGACTTGTTCTTCAACACTGCAGACCTGCCCTCCAGTTAGGTGCTGTCAGGCTGCATTGCTCCTGCAGTTGCTGAGTGTCTGTAAGCGTGCTCTCCTTGTGTCCTGCTCAGCTCCTCAACACATTCAACATGAGTTTCCTGAAGCTGTTCCGCGCTGCCCGACTCATCAAGCTCCTGAGACAGGGCTACACCATCCGCATCCTGCTTTGGACATTCGTACAGTCCTTCAAGGTCAGTGGCCTCAGATTCCACTCTATCAATGCAAAGGCATTTCTAATGTAGGCTACTTTAAAAAAAAAAAAAAAAAGGCAAAATCACATTTAATATGTTGCATTTGTCCGTCCTTTAAACTGTGGGGAACATTGTTCAGAGAAACAATGAAACATTCTCTCTGTACAATTATTGAATTATTAATACAGTTTATTTCATTCTTGCTCAACCAGAATGAGAACCCATTGAAATATGCATCTTATTTCCAAGGGGTCCTGGAAGGCGATTACAGTCCCAGTCACAGACCGCTATCTATTAAACCTGGATTATGCTTAAGGGATATTGGCCTGAGGCCAAAGGTCATGCATTATTTTAGCGAGGGTGTTTCATTATTCCACAGCAATGCCATTGTCACTGTTATACAACAACTTTGTTGTAAATATTTTTTTGTTTGTCTGAAATAATCATTGTAGTCCACTGAAAAAGTTAACTCTTGGAGAGCCGAGCTGAAGCACCCCTGAGAAGCGTTCCACCAGTAAGCAGTGCTTTTAGAACAGGTTTTATTAATTAGTGTGATCTTTTTCGTTATTGAGTTATAATAGAACAGCTGACCTCTATAGAAAACAATGAAAGAGAAGTTTCCCCTTGCTGTATGAGATACACTAGAACAGTTATAGTTTTTCACATGGTATAAAGCTTATAATTAGAGCCCCTGGAAATTATTTTTATTTTCTAGAATTTTTCGTTTAATGTTTCACAAATTTAGTTTTATCCACTAAAATTGTTTTTTTTTGTTTTTTTTTCTTTAAATTATTTATTACAGATGCCCATTAATATAATAACTCAAATACATGTATAGAAATAAAAACAAAGTATAAACAAAGTTTTAACTGTGTACATATTTTTTCAGGCCTAGAACATAAAAATAATTCAGTTGCCATAATTTCTCACTCTTTTTAATTAACTGTCAATTTACAGTAAATACTGCCAGTGCCCTCTATAAAAAAGACGGTGCTCAGTGTTTTATTAACACAGAAAATAAAAGGTTTGATCAAAACAGAACACTTATACACAAAACAAACAGCACTTTGGTCAAAATATATAGACAGATAAAACAAACAGTGGACAAACACTAAACAAACAAGTATCGTGCTGATCTAGGTCAGAACGGATAGCAATTGTTATTTTTTCTCTGATTTTAATCTTTTTTTTTTTAAGGTCCTACGTAGGAGATATAAAGTCCTATATAGGAGATACTTTTTAATTTTTTTTACTTTTTTAATTGGCACTAGGACGCTTCTGTGATATCCCGTGCACCACTATATCCATAGATAACAGACAACTTGAAACACAAAAATACGCACAGGGGTGAGGCACACTGCCACATTCATTCAAAACCAAAACAGCATTTGCTCCAGTGTAAAGTTTGCACCACTTGAAATAAAACAAAGAATTAGCACACTAATACAAAATATAAGCGAACAAGCCACATTTTCCTCAAAAGGAATAAACAGCTAATGCTTAACAACGGTATCTTTCAACTCCCATTCCAGCCGACAGTTGCAAAATCTGCACATCATTATTTTGTCAGCGTCAGCTGCGTACATCCCCTCATGTTCAAATTCTTTGCAGTGTTGTTTAATTGTAATGCACGGTTTAGGAATTCTAGAAACAAACGTATCTTATCAGCCATCACAATTTAAATTCCCAAATGACTCGCTCCAAATTATATATCTGCGCAAGTGCTAGTCAGAGCTTCAGTTTCTCTTCAGACCGTGTCCATGGTAACGGCTGAGCCTTGACAACTACGATTGCAAGTATTTATTTAAAGTATTTTTGTATAAACCTCCCAATTTAAAAATGTAATTCCATGTTTGCTTTGTAATTCTTTTTTGTTTTATTTCGTTTTATATGTTGCATTATTTTTATTTCGTATTTGCAAAAAACACAGGGCTCTAACTCATATAACCCACTTGAAAGTGTCTCTCCTCTCTATAGGCTCTGCCATATGTGTGCCTGCTGATAGCAATGCTCTTCTTCATATACGCAATTATCGGAATGCAGGTAAGCAATAATTCCCAGATTCTTTAATACAGAACCACTTCTCAGCACTGTAACCACATCACTAGAGAAATTGTTTTTGAGCGAAAACACGGTAACTAAAGATTTGTGTGCATTAAACATTTCAAGACGGTTGTTAAAGAAACCAGCCACCTTCTAGAATAGATGCTTCATTATTAAACTTATATTTAATTAAAAAAGAAAACTCCACTCAACACGGCAGAGCGCGCTAGTAGTATAATATAGACAACTCCACTCAACATTGTGAATGGCTCTAGTAGTATAAGAAAAACAACTCCACTCAACACTGCAATGCGCTTAACTAACAGGTATGTATCTGTGTACCTTTTTGGTACCTAGCTTCAACAATTGGGTAGAAAAATATATCTTAATAAACAAAATAACTAATTAAAGTAATTATTGCCTCAATTTCAAGGTATTTGGGAACATCAAGGTGCGGAACGATTCTCAGATAAACCACCATAACAACTTTAGGACCTTCTTCAGCGCGCTGATGCTTCTGTTCAGGTGAGATTACATGAGGTAGCTTCCACTCTGTGCTGCAGCTCACAGAGACTAACTGGATCAGTTTAGAGGCTGTAAACAGTGAGACTTCTCAAGTTGAAGCTTTCATTGGGGGTGGAGGATCACTTTACCACAGAGCTTGTGTACATCAGAAAAAAATAAAAAAACAACTAAAACTGTATTTCCCCTTCAACTGGTGTTGGGCTGTCCAGCTGTTGAAACTGGCAGTGCTTACTGTGGTTCGAAAGTCTCCTCTTTAACTCTCTCATTACTTCTGACAAGGGGGCTCGCCATTTTACTGTCTCTCCTGATTTGACAATGACGAAAGATCTGGGCATAAATATAAACCTAAAAAAGTGTGATCTGTTTATAAACACCCTGCCTGCATCTGGCCACACGTGGGTTTTGTTCGCCTTGTGAGATTCAGTAGCTAACCCAGTTTAATGTTAAACTCTAGTGCGATTCGGTAGCTAACCAGGTTTAATGTTGAACTCTTGTGAGATGATGTAGCTAACCAGGTTTAATGTTGAACTCTTGTGAGATGATGTAACTAACCAGGTTTAATGTTGAACTCTTGTGAGATGATGTAGCTTTTGCCTGCAAGGATAGTGCACATTTTTGCACTGCTGCATGGAAATAACATTGATGCGTGAGCACTATGGCAACTAGAAATGCACCATAAGCTCAGTAGTCTCAAAACAGCACTAAAATACAAAACGCAATCTGAATGCAAGTTAATACATTTCTCAATATTCTCTACACACAGCTGTTTGAACTAGGGCAATTTAATTACATTTTTTCTTCCCTCGAGGGGAGAGGGTCCGCAAAATAATTTGCACAAGCAGAAAATCTGTGTTAAGTAAATTTGTATTATAAGCAGTCGTTTAAAATAAGCGACTGCTAAATTTGTCCGGGAAATTTGTAGAAAATTTGTAGTATCAGGAAATTAGTTAATTTGAAGAGAATTCACTCTACTTTGTTAATCTGACCCTTCGGTTACATGACCCTGCTTGGTGTTTCTATCACACTGGTTCTTACAAATTAGTAAGTGTAAAATGATTAGAGCCACCTCCTGTATTCTCCTCAGCCTGACTGTGTGGTCTCTGTCTGTCCCTGTGTATGTAGGAGTGCCACAGGCGAGTCCTGGCAGGAGATCATGCTGTCCTGCACAGCAGGGAAGCCATGTGAAACCCACAACGGCAACAGCAGCAGCAGCTCTGCCACCAACGAGACCTGTGGCACGGACTTTGCATACTTCTACTTTGTCTCCTTCATCTTCTTTAGCTCCTTTCTGGTGAGTAGACGACAGCTGTGTGCCTGGACGTATGTATGACACACTACCATGTATCCAAATGCAAGTCTAACAGACAGTGTTATGTAAAGCTCTATTACCATGAATGCATACGAATGCATCTCTTGCATAATTGATAAGACACTTGCTTGCAATGTGTGCAACTACCAAATCTCACCCGGCCTCTGCCTTGAGAGTATAAGAATAGGGGAATGCATTGAGCCAACATCAGTATTTTAAACATCCAGAGCTGTACAAGGAGGTCAACCCTTAGCGGTCCATCTATTCACAGCTTGTCAGGCACATCAGATCCAATTTATTTTCACATGCGCTGTTTATTTTACACGAGCTGTTTCATTTTTTTTTCAGAGGAAAACAGGTTTAAAAGGCACTGCATAGGAAAGGAAACTCAGTATTGCATCTCCAGCCAAGCCCCACCCCTTGTTTGCTGTATTTTTCACATACCTCTTCATAATCGTGCATACTGATCAATTCTCTCCTGATCACTCGTTTTATTACTAAACTCGTCAATGATACAATCCAAGTCATTATTTTATTATTATAACATATGAAAAGGCTCTGCAAATGTCTGTAATATTCTCTGAGCACTGGATGCAGAAGCAGCTATCTTCTTTGTTTGTGTCCGTGTTATCTCTGTGGTGCAGGGGCTACATGTATTGTTGAGATACGCCCCTTTTTTTTCAGCTTCGTTCAGCTCCTATCGGCCATTGAAATGTTTTCTCTACTTTTTCCGGAGAAAAAAAACAACTAGAGACCTGTGCTTGATGTCTTTTTGATGATGTCAGACAGGGTCCGACATCAAACTGGAAAGGGAAAATTGTAATATCGGACCTGGTCGGACATAGGACTGCAAAGTGTTAAATGACATTTAGCCTTTGCATCCATTTAAAAAACGTTGCCTTATTCAAAATGGTCTTTGCGTAGGACTCCCAGTGAGTCATACAATCAGGAGCTCACTGGTTTCCATCCTGGTGGCACTGAGTTGCCGATCCTGTAAGGGGGTCCAAAGGGAAAGCTGCTATGGCGCTTGTGCTGCTGTGGTCATGGACAGTTACACTTCAGTGACCCCTTCTGGTAAAGGCTCCACAAATCAAGGTGGAGAAATCCCAGGCTAGGCCACACCTCCTGGGTTCTGTATCTTAGTAATGCCTGTTGCTCCAGTTCTGTGATGAAAAGAGATGACTGACTTAACAGCGTGAACAGAAGACACCTGTCAATCTTCAACACCAATGAGGCAACATTCAGATATTTCAAAATGGAAGGAAAATACAGGGGTAAAATCAATTTTACAAAAATGATTGGCAAACAATGCCAATCATTTTTGAATATACAGTATGGTACATCACAACATGCACATAGTGTTAACAATAAACAGTAGTCTAAGGAATTTTTAAGATAAATTAGTGGCAGACAAGGAAAGACACCCAAGACATTCAGAAAGCAGTAGAAGCTGGTGTAACGCAGTTGTAAAAATGTTCTTAAAAGGATATTGGAAGAGCTCTTGTCCACACGTACTGTCCTTCATTGCAGATGCTAAACCTGTTTGTGGCTGTCATCATGGACAACTTTGAATACCTGACTCGAGACTCCTCCATCCTGGGGCCTCACCACCTGGATGAATTTGTGCGAATCTGGGCAGAGTATGATCGGGCTGCATGGTGAGGACAAATAACGAACCAGCCTTCTCTCAGTTTCCCATGACATACACCAGCCTTCTCTCAGTTTCCCATGATATGCACCAGCCTTCTCTTTGTTTTCCCATGACATGCACCAGCCTTCTCTCAGTTTCCCATGACATGCACCAGCCTTCTCTCTGTTTTCCCATGACATGCACCAGCCTTCTCTCTGTTTTCCCATGACATGCACCAGTCGTATACTATAATACAACAGTTCTGCAGTATCAGTAAAGCTAGGAACATAAACTTACTCCCTGAAGATCTATTCACACCAAGCGCATCACATCAAAGTATCAGCACTGTCAAGTTGCTTTCATACTGAAGCATCAATCAATCTGAAGCGCTGTCACTGAACTCAACATTTTCCTTAACAAAGTACAGAATTATATTTTTTGTGTCTTTGAGCACAAAGTACTATTCTATATCATGATAACTAATTAATAAAGGGCTGTCTCTTTTGCAGAAAATATTATTAAAATAAAAATAGGTAATTGTTAAGAATATTTAGTATACATACATTTAATTAGTCTGCAGTTTCGAGTGGTGTTATCTTTGCCGCACTGTACAGCAGTCTTTCTTTACCGTACGTCTTCAGTGTTAAAAGTTAAGTGTCTCTCCATTTGACGCACAACAATGACGACTGTCTTTATAACTCTCTATAAACCTGCCGATCGATTGTTGAAATTCCAAACACAGATCGTATGTTACTGTAACCCTCACTTGTGATCTTTATATGCAAACAGCGCTTTTGGATTTATTTTTTAAACAAAAGTAAAGTTACACCTTGAAAAAAATGATTAATACTTATTATTACTTGAAACTGTTGAAGATCTTTTTTATTTCCTGCAAACTGTAGATAAAGGACATATTTATCTGTTTTCTAGTGTTTCTTCTCTCTGAGTCCTGTTTCTTTGACACTGTAGGTGCTTGCCTGTATGGTGTGACCTTTCAGCTCTCTCAGAAACAAGCATTCACAATCCCAAGTGTCTCGTTGTTATTATTGAAAAAAAAAATATACCATTTCGTTTTAGGAACACAGCTTACAAGGCGTCTGTTTTACACAGTGGCTGGTGTGAAAGCCTCCGTAAGATGTACAGTATTCTACCTAATGAATGTTACACTGGATGCTGATGCTGTGACATGACGCGTTTGGTGTAAAAGGACCTACAGTATGAATGACAGTCTTTAACTGTAATCCATACCAAGGACATTTATTGAAACATTTCAATTCTCAGTAGAAACCCATAATGTAAGTCTAATAGCAGGTTTTTCATTCTCACCATCACCCTCACTCATTCAGTTCAGTCACTGTGTAATGTTCTTCCTTATTTGTGGTTAAAACTGGATTTCAGACTGCAGCGTGCACAGGTTAGCAGTGTACAAGTGTCCACTCATCCAGGACCTTTCTCTCCAATCTTTCTGTGTTTGGGACCAGTACAGTGCTTATTTGAAATGTTCTGTATGTGTCGTGTGCAATATTCTAGAACTTTGCTATATTTGTTATGTGTATAGACAGGGTGATTCTAAACTCATCTTGGTTCTAAACAGAATGAAGGAGAAAGTACTGACAGAGCACTGGAAATTGGTTGCTAAAGATGATGACTCCCACTGTGGCTCATAGGGGGCGGTGTCTGTGTGTCCCTAATATACAAACAGTTGCAAAAACTAGCATTTTTAAAAGGTACTGGACTGGTTAGTCCAGCACCGACAACACGCTGGAACCTTGGAACAGTGAATAAGCCTCGTACCCTTTATAGCAATGCTGCTGCAGCTTTAAGAGCTTATCAACAGGAATCAAGAATTCCACCAGGCCCTTGCAGTGGTGATGCTCAGATCAACAGTTTAAAACATCCTGTCAGGAATAGATACTGTAATGCACTTGTTTAAAACCCTGGTCTTTCAGTACCCTCAACATTTCAGCTTTTTGTTTCAACTAGTCCTCGTGTTTTTTTTTTTTGTTGTTGTTTTTTTCGCAAATATGTATTGCTGTCATTTCTCAGTGGTTACCTGTCTGTAAGTCAGTGCCAATGTGCCCTGGAAAAAAATGTTAATTAGTTATTTAGTAGACGCTTTTTTCCAAAGCGACTTACAGAGACTAGGACTAGGGGGTGAACTGTGCATCACAATTGCTGCTGCAGAGTCACTTACAATAGGACCTCGGCTTTACGTCTCATTCAAAGGATGTTTAAAACAGATATCTATTTCCAGATTAAAACAAAAACCTAGTATGTTGAGGTTACTGGAGATCAGGTTGAAAACCACTTTATAATTAAAGCAAGTGGAGAACCCAAAGAAATAGCGCCCACTACGGGCCACATTGGGAGTTGTGACAATGTGAGCACATCATGTGACAACTCTGACTTCTAAATTCCTCTGCTCTCACAGTGACTGACACCTCCACAATGGATAACAGACTCATCTGAACAATAACATACTGGTTTCTTAAAACTCTCAGAGAAGTTATGGATAAAAATGGGTTCAAACTCTCCTGCTTTTGTGTGTGTCTGGGTGGTCCACACCAGCGCTCAAACAAGCAAGCAAGCCAAGAGTATCTAGCTGGAGAATGAAGACTCCCACAGCATAGCTCCCGCAGGGAGCTCACACAAGGTAGTGCTGCGTGCGCAACTCGTAATTTACGTTGTGCTTCATTCACCCTCAACACCCCTACCTCATGACCATAAACAGGGTGTGGGAGGGGGAGAACACTGAACATAGTGACTACCCTGTGAGAATGAATTGGTGATTCTTTCCATGGCCAATACCCCACAAACCTTAAGTTTAGGGTTAGGTTATTGTTATGAAATAAACTTTGTTTTAGTACCTAAATTCATCACCATTATCATGTGATCAGACTGTAGCATATAATGCTGACGTCTATTATGAGATGCACACGCAGCACTACCCTGTGTGAGCTACCCTCCGAGATCTATGCTGTGGGAGCCTTCGTTCTACAGCAATACCCATCTCAAGCAAGAGGTGCTTGGAATATGCTTTCTTGTCTATCCCAGCAGAGGGCGCCATGTGATCCTAACCCCATGTATTTTCTTTCCAGTGGAAGAGTTCACTATAAGGAGATGTACAAAATAATGCGATCGATATCGCCTCCTCTGGGCTTTGAAAGAACTGCCCCTACAGGTGGCCCTGCGGTTTGGGGTGACTGAGGGTGGGGAGGGGAGGGAAGGGGGGGGAAGAGGGAGGGGGTGACAGCACTCCACCCCAGCCAGACCTGCCTGCTGCTCCGGGCAAAGGAATGACTGAGCTGCTGGGACTGAGTTTAAAGAGACATGCTGCTGCTTCTCAGTGTCTCATTACCTGTGACACTGCATTGTTTATAAAGGCAGAGACAGGAAGCCTAGAAGTCTAACATTATCTTGTGTGTAGTGCCTTGTGTACAGTACAGTATATAATACAATTTTTTACACTCTAGTTTCATCCAGTACTATAATCAAAGTTGATATCTGACATATCGAGGTCCCCCAGATGTTTGTGTCCCATGCAGATTTCTGAACAGAGGGGAATCTGGAGCTTTAATAAGTGTAAACATTTTGCTAACCATCAAATCTCCTGGATCTAGTTTATGAAACACTTCATTGCAGTCAATCAGATGCAGGCAATCGACTTCTCAGCAGTGAAGGAAAACTAAAATGAAAATATATGATGTTAAAGCCCTCTGAGCTAATAATCTTTCAGACAGTCTGTGCTCTATTCAAACTCCAGGGATATACACTGTCATCGTTTTTAATTTGAACTATTCCGTTTAATAATTGCGTGACAAGGGTAACAGAAGCTGCACTGAGTTTTCGTGCAGTAAGCGGCCTCTGTAAACTCAGTCTGAAATGCAGGGATATGACTGGACAGCAGCAGTAGCATGGGGAGGGGTCTGTGTGCATGCTGGATGCCTGCTCTGTGAGATCACATGAGCAGCCCAGTCATTCCTCTGGACATCCCTAGACTTCTGGAGGTTTCTATGCCAAGGCTACATAGAAATACTTGATTTTTGTTGGTTTGGTTCATTTGTTTGACCCCTTATTAGTTCTTTCCTTCTGACTTGCATTGAATAACATTCTCCTGTTCTGTTTCTCTCTCTCTTTCCTCTCTCTTTCCCTGGGAATGCCTGCCTCCTCCTCCCTATTCATGTGCATTGCTCCCCGAACTCTCCCCAGTGGTCGTATTCATTACACTGACATGTATGAGATGCTGATGCACATGTCTCCACCACTAGGCCTCGGAAAGAAATGTCCTTCCAAACTTGCTTATAAGGTATAAAAAATAAATCTGTTAGCCCTAAATTGTGAAGCCTAGCATATATATATATATATACACACACACACATACACTGTATACAGTGCCTGTGCAGTACAATTATCAGCCCGTGGAGTCCTGAGCTAGGCGTCGGCCGGGTAAAAGCAATGAGGGGGGGGGGGGGGGACAGACTTCCAGAAGCATCAGGTAAAAGCATATTGATCTAAACTACAAACCCATTTTACAATAATCACACATACCGTGTTAACTTGATAGTCTTTTGAGAAAGACTCACCCTAACCCCCCCCCCCCCCCCCCCCCCCATGGGATGGCCCACAGTGGAGTTTTGCACACCCAGGATTCAGGTTATGATTATGCATGTTTAATTATTCAACGTGTGCACTAGTATTGCACTAGTCTTTGCCAAATATTTCAAATATGAACTTTTGAACTCTTGAAGTTGCCATTGCTTCCTGGTAAATCATTGTCATCTGTGCTCAATGCTCATGTCACAATCAGACCAACTGACCTACAGCACAGAAAATGATGAGGTACTAGAAAGCAGCAGCGATTTTTATTGCCACTCATCTCTGTGTTGTCCGTCCATTGTCAGTTAACTCCGGTGATATTACTGCAATAGCTCGAGTACATTTTCACAAAACAACCTGGAATTTGACCAAAAGTCAGACTGCATTGAGGTCAAGGACCCTATTAAAAACCAGTTGGATCGCAAATATCTCAATGGGTCAAATTTAGCAGCTAAGTTTATTTTTTGGATTAAATATTTTTCTTACACTTTCAATAAGCATGCTCAAGGGTGTAGGGCTTCCATTGTGAGACATGATGTTTCATTACATTCTGTATTGGATCAGGACTAGCCATAAGCAGATAGCACTGTAGCCACTAGCAGGTTATCACTGTGTATCGCGACCAGCAAAGAAAACACCCTACCTAAGCAGTTACCTAAAAATGACTTGTAACATGAAAAGAGTCATATTACCCTTTACTGTTTGTGTAGAGATGGAAACACCAGCACTCAGAATTACTTCAAATTGAACGTGAGTGTTCTCTATGGCGTGCTCTGTGCCAGTACTAAGACATGGAGCTGTACATCAGCTAGATAAGCCACAGCATATGCAGATATACCCCAAGCAAGTGTCTTTAAGAATGACAAGGTAGAGTAAGTGCTTGCATTGATCGATGGACTCTGCAATCTGGGATCATTTCACAATATCTAAGTTACAGGACATTTTTAAATATACTTTATAACATGACATGGTGATAACTACAATACCGACAATCGTGATAACTGATTAGGATCATGTTATTGTGATATTGAATTTTAGCGATTATACCAGGACTAAAACTTGGTAGATACATGTAGCCCACCTTAACAACGGAAGAGAATATTTATCACCCTATACACCCTAGCAGACTGTATCACAGGACAATACTTCAGTCAACACTGTTACTTCAGCTGTACATGTACATGCCAGCCCTGTGATTCCTGAGTCCTTTTTCATCTCCAGAGCTGTGCTGGGAGGGTAGTGTGCAGTGTTAGACAGGGCTGAGGTAAACATTGGTACAGAGGGATGAATTTACTTGAGGACTAAAGAACAGAGAGTGAGAGAGAGCGCATTGGAAATCTGTAGCTGCCACACAGTGTGCTCTAGTGTCCACATTGCACCATAACTCCCCCTGTGGCCCATAGTGGACATTGCTAGTGCAGCCCAAATTTACACTAGCATATGTGCTGTAAAGGATGGGTAAAATAGAGATTGTAACTTTTGTTGCATTCTCAAATAAAATACCCATTGAACAGCATGGGGATTGAAACTCTAAGGGCCCCAGTGGGAGTTGTGACAGTATGAAGCACATCATGAGGAGTTCCAGGGATCTGGGGGCATGCAGGGCCAGTCTGCAGAGCTGATTGAAGGACCATCACATCCTATGCTATCAGAACACCACCTTCAGGAACCAAGTTTGATTGGCCTTCTCCAGACAAACACAACCGCAATTCATAATACCGGATTGTCACACTTACATGTTTACTTACACAGTACCTGTGCAGCTGTTCATCCTATTGGAACTTGGTATGAACACTGCTAAGCAAGCCTGAGGCTCTCAGAATCTTGGTTTTGTGACATTTATTCTGGTTTCTTGTTGGTTTAAATAATGAATCACCCGGATTTCTAAAACTTCTGGTTGTTTTATGCTGATCTACTTTTCTATTGAGAGCTATATCTTGGGTATCACCTGTCCAGTTTTCCTGAAAATCTGCATGGTCAATTCTTATGCTGTTCTTACATTCTGTACTGTGATTCTTGGTCGTGGTACTGAGGGTTGTACCAGATAAATTCCATACTAGGGCCATCCAAAGGGATACAGTTCCCCACTGTCCTTTAAAGAGTAAGTAGCGGGGTCCCAAAAAATATAGCATTACATGTCCCCACATGTTGCTATAACTGTTTAAATAACATACCTGCCATTTTAATTTTCATTCTTAACATCCTTTTTACACTTATAACTTTAAAATCTGTTTCAAAGCTCTTTTCAAAATGTCCACTCTAGTGCACTGATAGTGTAAGGATTATTGCCCACATTGTCAAACAGGTAACAGTTGATTTAAAGCAAGCAACAATGGGAACATCACGTACTAAAGCTGGGAGAGAGTTCCAAAGAGTCAGAGCCATGAAGCTAAATGCCCGTTCTCCAAGTGTGATGCACTTTTGCTTGGGAATAACAAGCAGGCCAGAGTCGGAGGACCTCAGCTTGCGGGCAGGGACATAGTGGGTCACTCTGGATCTGTGTGATGAAGGGCATTGTAGGTGAGCAGGAGAGTTTTGAAAATAATCCTGAACTTTACAGGTAGTCAGTGCAGCCAGCCAGCCTTTACCTCTGGTAAGGATCATGGCAGCAACATTCTGAACGGAGGAGATGTGGGCATCAAAGGAGAGGTTGCTGTCAAGAAGTACACCAAGGCTTCATAATGTGGGGGAAGGCAGCAGCAGACAGTTTCCGAGGTTCAGGGTAGCTATATTTAGGTTCTTAAGTTGAGTTTTAGATCCTAGTAGAAGGAGTTAAGATTTGCTAGTGTTCAGCTGAAGAAAATTGGAAGACATCCTCAATGTCTTGAATGCAAGCCGAGAGCTGGACCATGGTAGACTTAAAGTCTACTTAAAGTTTTAAGTACTGTTGAGTATCATCAGCATAGGAGTCAAACATGAGGCTGTGTTGGCGGATGAGGTGACCCAAGGGAGGCATGTAGATATTGAAGAGAAGGGGCCCAAGAACAGATCCCTGGGGGACACCACCACAGACTGCATGCGTCCAGATAGGTAAGAGAATATCCAGGAGAGACATGTTCCAGAGATTCCAGCATACTTCTGAAGGCAGCCAAGAAGAATGCCATGATCTATAGTGTCAAAAGCAACTCTTAGTTCAAGGAGGACAAGCACAGCATTGAGCAGAAGATCATTCACAATCTGGAGCAGAGCTGTTTCAGTACTGTGATGTGGCCGGAAACCAGACTGTAGAGATTCAAGCAAATTGTTTTCCTTGAGATGTTCCGTTAGCTGACTGGCTACAGCCTTTTTGAGAGTTTTTGAGAGAGAAGGGAGATTAGAGATGGGTCAGAAATTAAATAAGTCAGCCAGGTCAAGGGAGGGTTTTTTGAGTATCTGCGTAACTTGGGCAAGCAGGTTGAGAGTGTGCATAATGGAGGGAGCAAGATCAGAAGCACAGGTGGACAAGGTTAGTTGGCCAGGGGTCCCGGGGGCAGGTGGCAGTAGTTGATTTCAGCAGTAAGCCGGAAACATGAGCAATGGAGGGAGGAGAGGGCAGGAGGGGCAATGGGAGGAGCATCAAGGTGGTCAAGTAGTAAACAGAGTTTGTGGTGGGAGAGAGTAGAATAGATGTTGTTGATTTTGTTCCGAAAGAAAGAGGAGAAATCATGACAGGTAAGAGAAGAGGATGAACATTGGATCTGTTGGTGACTGGATGTAGGATTTGATCAATGGTCTGAGAACATTGGGTTTATCATGTCTCATAGTTATGATTTCAGAGAAGTATTTCACCCTGGCCGTGGCAAGCGCACGCCTATAGCTCACGAGATGGCCGGTCCAGATCTCTCTGTGAACCGTTAGTCCAGACAATGTTTGTTTATGTTTTTTGTTTTTTTTTACGCTTGCTGTCGTGATTTAGAGGACATATCTCAAACCCCAGTCCACTCAAGTGGACATTTTGAAAAGATCTTTGAAACAAACTTTAAAGTTCTAAGTTTAAAAAGTTGTCAGGATGTTAACAATGAAAAGAAAAATTACGTGTATGTTTTTAAACAGTTGTAGCAACACATGGGGACCTATAACAGAACCCTGCTATTTACTCTTTAAAGTGCAATCGATTTCTGTTGAGCCAAGTTCATTAAAATGTAAATGATCATGTCAGTAGCATGTATTCAGGTGCAGTCAATAAAATGCAATATGAGCAAGCTATGCAGTTCTGATGGACTTAAAGATACAGTCGAATTCCCTTGTAAAGTAAAGCTATAAGAAACAAATAGACATACGTTAAGTTTTACATTTTTACCATAATCTTCTGATTAAGCGTTTTAAAGTTATGGATTGGTTTTCTTATACATTACTTGATTTCAG
The DNA here is from genome assembly GCF_017654505.1 of Polyodon spathula. Lineage (NCBI taxonomy): Eukaryota > Metazoa > Chordata > Actinopteri > Acipenseriformes > Polyodontidae > Polyodon > Polyodon spathula. Next base: position 17,923,630 of record NC_054551.1, on the reverse strand, counting down.
ATACAATGCTAGTACTTATAGAGGTGGGTAATTCACAGTACACCATATGTAGTTATGTTTTTTATTCATTTTCAGTATTAGTTTTGAAATATGTACAGTATACAGAGTCTTAGATCACAGGGTTATAAATATAATCACATTAGTTCTCAGCAGTTAACAGGATCATGTTCGTTTTAATCACCAATAACAGTTGACTCACAATAAATGGACTTTAAATGGTTTTGATCCTCAGTATAGGATGTGTCTGGGGTCCTGATGGTAGCCGGTTTGGGAGTGGTGTGCTGAATGGTGAATGATTGCTTTTCTCTGTTTCAGAGATTGGTGCTGATGAACATGCCTGTTGATGAGGAGATGACAGTACATTTTACCTCTACTTTGATGGCTCTTATAAGAACAGCCCTTGAAGTTAACATTGCAAGAGGTAAAAAGCAGACACACACACACATAAATAAATGCACAACTCCCTACTAATCAGACCCCTTGCTTGCAAAATATACTGCTAATCTTGAATAGATAATCGCTGTCTCTTCAAATAATTGCAAACAATTGTCGTTGTCATTCTGTGTCAAGGTTTATTTGAAAAATATGGGTTTTTCATATACAAGAACATATACAATAACACATTTAATGCTTGTGTGCTGGAAAAATGTAATTTCTCAGGTAAACCCCCACTTATCCATGAGCTGCCAACCCTGTTTCAAACCTGTAGTAAAGACACCCTTGATAAAATATAGTACAATTACACAATTAGTTCACCTATTGATTCTCAAGAACATGTGTTAAATGAAAGTACTCATACCAGTCATCAAAGTCACCGCAAGGTACTGTGTAGTGGCATCATGATAAATGATCATAAAACTTGTGGCTGCAGATCCTGGAATACATTTCTGTAGTTGCTGTTTAGAATGGGTGTATATTAGGCTCTGCAGACCCAAATCACTTCAAAATGAATCTGTAGTGTAAGTCGCTTGAGAAGCGCTTACTGAGCTGTAAATTCCTCTCAGGTGGCGAGGACAGGCAGCAGATGGATGCAGAGTTGCAAAAGGACATCAGTTTGATCTGGCCTCACCTTTCACAGAAGTCACTGGATTACTTGGTTCCGATACATAAAGGTGAGTCAAGGGCAGGCAGGGAGGAGCGTGACTCAGCTTTGTTTCAAAACATCAAGGGGAGCTCTCTGGCTCAGTGGAATTATTATCACTGCCAGGGGGATACTATAGCAGGGTCACCTCTACATAGTCACACTGTTACACGTCTTAACATTTTAATGTTGTGGGTGTACATAAATGTCATATCATGGGATTTATAAAGCATATAATCGATTGATCTCATGCTCTGCTTCATGGATTTAAAGACAATTTCATACGTATTATATCAAGACAACCACTAATTTGATTGTGATGAAACTTAGGAAAGACATTCTGTGTATTTAACACTGTTGTGATTTTATTGCATGATGTTTAATATGACTCATAGCCAGCGACCTGACCATCGGGAAGATCTACGCAGCCATGATGATCATGGACTACTATAAGCTGAACAAGGCCAAGAAACAGAGGCAGCAGCTGGAGGAGCAGGTCAGAGAAGCCTGCTCGTGCTATAGGGCCTGCAAATGAGGAGAGCAGCCTTACTGAGCACAGTCAAAGTTGTAAAATCTACAAAGAATAAGATAGTAGGCACTTTATTAGAAGTATATAAAACATGCAAACATTATAAGACCTATCTTGAATTAGACCTAAACTTGCCCTGGAGATCAGCAGACAGGTAAAATCCACCAAGAATAAGATTGCAGGTACTGGATAGAAAACAAGATTTCAGTTAAATCCACCTATAATCTGGTTACACAGGGTCCCGTTCTGATCCCTTTGCAGCTAATCTTGTAAATAAACATGTGGTTGCTTACTATGATTTATTGAGGATGATATTAAGCACACTGCTCTATTGATGAGCATGGGGGAATTCCCTTTGATGAGAGCCAATGGCAAATATATTTATAAAATACTGTAAGTGGCTCACATGAGCCCATCCTGGCTGTGCCTCGCAAGTCCTGGCTGTTTCTCTTCATCACCCTGAAGCGAACCCTGCTGGCCAGGCACCCAGTGAGCTCAAAGGTGGGCACCTGCAGAGCTGGCCTTTATCCTCCAGAGGTCAGTAGCTCGTTGACATCTGCTCTCTGTAAAAGAGAAGATGGCTCATAGTGGGATTAGAGGACGCCCACTGAACCTTCAGGTCTCCTGAGCAGTGTGGAGGATTGCTGCAGAAAAGCCAGGGTAAAAAAAAATGTGCATACTAAATAAATAAATTAATTCCTAAATTAAATAATAGGTTGTAACAGTGTGTGCCTTTCAGTGACAAGTGTCAGTAATCATTGATGACAGGAAGTAGAATCTCATTGGTAGAAAATCGTCTTTCTTACATGTAATTTGTTACATACACATCTGTAAGTGAAGAGGATTTGACAGCATTGTTTCTGAAAGTGATATTTCAGGTTCCTGATATTCTGTCCAAAGTCTATATTTGATTGCTGCACCAAAGGGTTTTCTTTTTTATCAATAACTGAATATAATGTAGCTATAAAATGCTTAAACAAATATGTCAAAAGAAAATGTGAAGCTGTGTTAAGCTTGGTGGTGTGGAATGTATGAGGCTTGTTTAAATGCTTGTCTCTCTCTTGTGTCATTCCACCCTCAGAAACATGCCCCAATGTTCCAGCGCATGGACGCCTCATCCCTCCCTCAGGAGATCCTCTCCAGCGCCAAGGCTCTGCCATTCCTGCAACACAGCCCCAGCACCGGCCTGTGAGTGTCACACTCTGTACCCTTCCTGTATTCACATGCATTCAATCAAGGCTGAGGAAATCTCAAGTCAGAGCTGAACAGTTATACACTTTGAAAGTGATTGAGGAAACCCCAGCTACAGTGTCTAGTTTTAGGTTTTGCATCACCACAGTTGACCTGGTTAAAATACTGTGGACAGTGCTCTCCCTTTTTGAGCCATTTGTAATCTTGTAAGGGTATCTGTCCTATTTGCTCTTCGTACCTACCTTGGTAATATTTTTCTACCAAATTTTTAAATGCCCAAGTTGCCTCAGCCTGGGAAGTACCCACCTGGACTCGGCAGGTGTCTGACCTGTAGTCGGTGTTGAAGGGCAATCATGTGAACTACCCCAGCCAGCTTTCTACCCTGACTAACTCTTGCCCGAGCCAAGATCATCAAATCTGCATGAACGGGACTCCCTCTGTACTACAGTGCTATCACTGTGGGCTCCAGATATCTTATTAGTATCCAGAAGTATCTCAAAGTAAATACTATTTAGTGCACTACACACTTCCCTTTTGTGAAAGTTAAGGCAAATGTGTGTAGGGTGTTCCAATTCAGTCTGTGCAACGCAGGAGTGTGAAGGAATGGCCCTTGACTAACCAAGGCTATTCATTTCAGACCTCTCACTATTTATAAGTGCCATACTTTGCTTTAAATCAGTAGAAACATACTTGAACTAGGTATGCATTTGAAATATTAGATAATATTTGAAGTAATAAATCTTTTTTTTTTTTTATGGATTGCCGGGAAGGAGCATGTAATGAAGTTCTAATTAGCCATTCAGATTTTGATCAAATCCCTGTTGAAATGAATGGTGTTGTACCCTCTACAATCCAGAACATGTCTATTCTGGAGTCTGGCATGATTTCTGAGTCATATCTGTCTAAAACCAATATAAATCTGACTGTGCAGGTGTTGAACAGCAAATAAAATGTCTAAACGTCCACAAAACGAGCTATCTCTTGGTAGAAAAACTGTGCTTACCAAAAAACCTGAAAGTTTACCCAAACCAACACAAAAAGAGCTCAGTGAAAATGTCTAAATTGTAAGGCAGACTGTTTCAGACATTCTGAAAAGAAAAGATGTCTCTTAAAGCAACACGGAGAAAACCTGAATACCAGCAGAAAGTGCCTGAATCCTGCCTGCAGGTACAGTTTGAACAAAGGAATGTGTTTCAGTGGTAATGGTTTAAACAGGCTGTGGTAATAACAGGTAAAGATTTTGTTGCGGCATTATTGTGTTTATTATACTGTATGTTTTTGTTTTTTTTTAAGTGTTCAGATAGCTTTGTGATTTAACAGTTTTTTAGGTACGGTATTAGATCCTGCACACTGTCTACTTAGGAATCCCAAACGACAACAGATTGTACAGGTTTTACTGTATGTAGTTTTGTAATGCACTATTATTTATATTAAAAACAGAATTAGTGATCAGAAACATTGTAAACAATGCTAAAACTACCTCTGAGAAATGATTCATATAAAATTCTAAAGCAGTTATGAAATGGTCAGGTTGGCTGAGGGTGTTGGAAGGCTTGCCGTGCCCTTGGTTGTGCAGTGAGTGAGTGAGTGAGTGTGTGTTTCTGCTTGTCTGCAATGGCAGGGGAGAATTTGTGGCACTCAGCCCCCTGTCCCCTCAGGAGAGGTTTGTGAGTCCCAGGTCTCCCGACCTCCAAAGGAGAGAAGACTTCCAGGAGCACCACACTCTGGTAAGAAATTGGCTCTAATCCTTCACTCTGCTCCCCTCTCACCCATCTCCAGCACTCCAGTCTCTGCGCTGGTCCAGTTTACATACCTTTAAGACCCAGAATGAGATAGGATTCAGAACAGAGGTATCAGTTTAATCCACCCATAACATTAAACAATCTGTTCTCAGAAGAAATTCGGGCAAGTGGTTCTATGTGAAGAAGTGGCTGTCATGTAATGAAAGCCTTTGTCTAATTGTTTATCTAATTTTCAGTATCTATATTTTAATTTGGACTTTTAGTTAATTGCATTAGGCCTGCTGATTTTCTGTAGCTGTCCGAGTGAAAGCAGGCTTGGCTAATGAATCACCTCTCTGTCTCTTTTCTCTTCTAGATGTCCGAGCGGAGGGAGTTACCTAGGCAGGTTTTTCCCAGTAACAGACAGTGCCTCCCCTTGGAAGTGCCGGGGCGGGGCATTTCAATACGGGCCTCTTCCATGCCTCGACTAGCAGTGGAACCACAGGTAACTGAGAATAACTAAGAAACTACACATAACTGTGCAGGACTGGAGCTCTGTCTGGATTGACTGTGCTTTGTGAAGGGAGGTCTCAGTATCACTGTTGTTGACTGTGCTGTGTGAAGGGAGGTCCCAGTGTCTCTGTTGTTGGGTGTGCTGTGTGAAGGGAGGTCCCAGTATCTCTGTTGTTGACTGTGCTGTGTGGAGGGAGGTCCCAGTATGTCTGTTGTTGACTCTGCTGTGTGAAGGGAGGTCCCAGTATCTCTCTGTTGTTGACTGTGCTGTGTGAAGGGAGGTCACAGTATCTCTCTGATGTTCACTCTGCTGTGTGAAGGGAGGTCCCTGTATCTCTGTTGTTGGGTGTGCTATGTGAAGGGAGGTCCCAGTATCTCTGTTGTTGGGTGTGCTGTGTGAAGGGAGGTCCCAGTATGTCTGTTGTTGACTGTGCTATGTGAAGGGAGGTCCCAGTATCTCCCTGTTGTTGAGTGTGTTGTGTGGAGAGAGGTCCTTGTTGTTGACTGTGCTGTGTGAAGGGAGGTCCCAGTATCTCTGTTGTTGACAATGCTGTGTGAAGGGAGGTCCCAGTATCTCTGTTGTTGGGTGTGCTGTGTGAAGGGAGGTCACAGTATCTCCCTGTTGTTGAGTGTGTGGTGTGGAGAGAGGTCCTTGTTGTTGGGTGTGCTGTGTGAAGGGAGGTCCCAGTATCTCTGTTGTTGACTGTGCTGTGTGAAGGAAGGTCCTAGTATTTCTGTTGTTGACAATGCTGTGTGAAGGGAGGTCCCAGTATCTCTGTTGTTGACTGTGCTGTGTGGAGGGAGGTCCCAGTATCTCTGTTGTTGACTGTGCTGTGTGGAGGGAGGTCCCAGTATGTCTGTTGTTGACTCTGCTGTGTGAAGGGAGGTCCCAGTATCTCTGTTGTTGACTGTGCTGTGTGAAGGGAGGTCACAGTATCTCTCTGTTGTTGACTGTGCTGTGTGAAGGGAGGTCCCTGTATCTCTGTTGTTGAGTATGCTGTGTGAAGGGAGGTCCCAGTATCTCTGTTGTTGACTGTGCTGTGTGAAGGGAGGTCCCAGTATCTCTGTTGTTGGGTGTGCTATGTGAAGGGAGGTCCCAGTATCTCTGTTGTTGAGGTGTGCTGTGTGAAGGGAGGTCCCAGTATCTCTGTTGTTGACTGTGCTGTGTGAAGGGAGGTCCCAGTATCTCCCTGTTGTTGAGTGTGTTGTGTGGAGAGAGGTCCTTGTTGTTGAGTGTGCTGTGTGAAGGGAGGTCCCAGTATCTCTGTTGTTTATGCTGTGTGAAGGGAGGTCCCAGTATCTCTGTTGTTGACTGTGCTGTGTGAAGGGAGGTCCCAGTATCTCTGTTGTTGACTGTGCTGTGTGAAGGGAGGTCCCAGTATCTCTCTGTTGTTGACTGTGCTGTGTGAAGGGTGGTCACAGTATCTCTCTGTTGGTGTGTTGACTGTGCTGTGTGAAGGGAGGTCCCAGTATCTCTGTTGTTGACTGTGCTGTGTGAAGGGAGGTCCCAGTATCTCCCTGTTGTTGAGTGTGCTGTGTGGAGAGAGGTCCTTGTTGTTGAGTGTGCTGTGTGAAGGGAGGTCCCAGTATCTCTGTTGTTGACTGTGCTGTGTGAAGGAAGGTCCTAGTATTTCTGTTGTTGACAATGCTGTGTGAAGGGAGGTCCCAGTATCTCTGTTGCTGACTGTGCTGTGTGAAGGGAGGTCCCAGTATCTCTGTTGTTGGGTGTGCTATGTGAAGGGAGGTCCCAGTATCTCTGTTGTTGGGTGTGCTGTGTGAAGGGAGGTCCCATTATCACTGTTGTTGACTGTGCTGTGTGAAGGGAGGTCCCAGTATCTCTCTGTTGTTGACTGTGCTGTGTGAAGGGAGGTCCCAGTATCTCTGTTGTTGGGTGTGCTGTGTGAAGGGAGGTCCCAGTATCTCTGTTGTTGACTGTGCTGTGTGGAGGGAGGTCCTAGTATCTTTGTTGTTGAGTGTGCTGTGTGAAGGGAGGTCCCAGTATCTCTGTTGTTGACTGTGCTGTGTGGAGGGAGGTCCCAGTATCTCTCTGTTGTTGACTGTGCTGTGTGAAGGGTGGTCACAGTATCTCTCTGTTGTTCACTGTGCTGTGTGAAGGGAGGTCCCTGTATCTCTGTTGTTGACAATGCTCTGTGAAGGGAGGTCCCAGTATCTCTGTTGTTGACTGTGCTGTGTGAAGGGAGGTCCCAGTATCTCTGTTGTTGGGTGTGCTATGTGAAGGGAGGTCCCAGTATCTCTGTTGTTGGGTGTGCTGTGTGAAGGGAGGTCCCAGTATGTCTGTTGTTGACTGTGCTGTGTGAAGGGAGGTCCCAGTATCTCCCTGTTGTTGAGTGTGTTGTGTGGAGAGAGGTCCTTGTTGTTGATTGTGCTGTGCGAAGGGAGGTCCCAGTATCTCTGTTGACTGTGCTGTGTGGAGTGAAGTCCCAGTATCTCTCTTGTTGAGTGTGCTGTGTGAAGGGAGGTCCCAGTGTCTCTCTGTTGTTGAGTGTGGTATATGGAGCAAGGTCCTGTGTCTCCTTGTTGCTGACATGTGCCCCTGTGCTGTAGGTGATGACAGAGAGCAACTCGATGAAGCGCTCCTTCTCCACGATCGGAGCCCAGCGTGTGAACGGGCTGTGGCTGGACGAGTACTCCCTGGAGAGAGTGGGTCCTGCCGAGCTGCACAGACAGCAGCACCGGAGCTACCGACCGCCTGGTCAGTCACACGGGAAGGGAACCTATATAGTAAACAGCTACTATATATGAAAGAGATTGTCAATAAACTCAAGATTGGGCATAAAGAATGAAGCCCCCTGTTGGTTTAAAAAATTGTATTTCTAGAAAACTAAATATTAGTATTTAATATAAATAGTTGACAATATATCCATCATACAATAGAATCAACACGTAACAGAATCATTATATAATAGAATCATCATATAATAGAATCATCACATAACAGAATCATGTGATGTTTGTCTATAGCTCTTTTCTAAAAAATGGTATGATTAATTTACTAAAAACTGGATAACTACTACAAGAGAATAAAGGAAAGGTTAATTGCTTTATGAAAATATGAATATCACTAATTAACTATTTAAATAAAAGGTGAAATACATAGGGCCTCATTCACTAAACAGCTATAAATTACCAAAATTACCATATGGCAGGGGGAAGCCACACAGCGCACAAAAATGAACCAGTGGTAGCTCTATTCACTAAGCTAATCATATGCACAAATAAAGCAAGCTAAAATATTAATTTGCAAGTTGTCACAATGCGCAGAACTAAGCACGTAAAATTCAACATGCGGAATTATGCATGAGGTTTACACATATTGTATTATATAGTTGCGCTCAAAAGAAAAAGGTAAGTACTGTTCTGAGTTTGTCACAATGACAGTGACCAAGGAGGACAGAGCGATGATTCTAACATTTGCAGACTCTGCAAATCAAATATGTGTTTGTTCAACTTGATCTCCATCTGATTTATTTTGTAATATTAATCAAAAGTCAGCAAAGCACTCACTTAGTCAATTAAAAGTTCACTATTTACATTTCAGGTGTTTGGTGAAACTTCACTTTTAGATGCTGTTTGATTGCCTGTATTTATGACTGCACCTCAACTCGCACTCAACTGTACATTCATTTATTAGACATTTACAGTTTCTTTTGTATATCTTAAAGCTATTTTAAGCAAAGCCTACTTAAATATCACAAGTATATGGTGACTTTATAAATATATTAACATAGCCGAAAGTGTTGCATATACACCTGCCTCGTAATCTTCATATATCCCGGATGATCTGAGGATGTATGAGTACATTATAACATTGGAACTCAAGTCGTTATTAAAACAATCCTATGCAGGAAACAAGAGTTATTTAAAATGGTCTGTGCTGGCTGCTAAAAACAACCTTGAATGACATACTTAGTAGCATGTTTGAGTTTTGTAAACCTTTAACACATTAATTACAATGACTGTGTAATTCCCATAGACTATTTTGCTGCTGAAGCTCCGTCTCTTTTCTATATGACTTCCTTTTAACCCTCAGAACGAAGTATCAGGTCAAGTAGTTCAGAGTATTCTGTTCCCATTACTTAGCGCCCTCGCAGGTCAAGAGGGAAATTTACCAACAAGAATCATTGTCTTTCTGTTACAATGTTACACTGACATTTTAACACAAACTGTGGCAGGAGATGTATGTTACAAATGTACTTTATATATTTTAACTCAAGGAATAAATTAACACGAAACATTCCGATTGAAGTCCCTCGATTGTGAGCCCTCTGTTTTTTGGGGGTTTCAGGTTTAAAGTCAGAGCACCGCCAAGCTTGTGACCGAGAGCGGGGCCGGTCTAAAGAGCGCAGGCACCTGCTATCTCCAGACGTGTCCCGCTGCAACTCAGAGGAGAGGAGCCCCTCGGGACAGCCCCCCACCCGGGAGAGAGCGCAGTCCAGATCCCCGAGCCAGGGTCGAGCACGCACCATCCACACACAGGTACTGCAGAGCACACTCTCCTTCACCTGGCAGATGATTCCAGGTGGATAAGACAACACAAGGAGGTGGCATTAATTTATCATTTTATTTTAATTGAAATGCCCAAATTTGAATGGGACCTCTGCTCTGCAACCCACATTCTGATCAAAAAGGCTCATCCCCCAGGTCTCCACAGGCCCCTGTAGACTCCATAACTCATCACAGATAAAATTTGTTTTTCCCTTTACAAATTTGAAACATGCTCACCTTACACTAAACGTACAGACCGGGTGTATTTCTCTGACAAAACAGACATGCAATAAATTGCTAAAAGAGATCATCCTATATCAGACAAACTGCAGTTATCTACTTTAGCAGTCTGAGTTTTCCCCCAATTTATTTAGTTTCCTGGCATGGATCATCTGCTAAATGAACCCATGTTAATTTGCTTTCCCACTAAACCAATTAAAATAAATGCATCCGAATCGTTTCAGGATTCGCGCCAAGATGCACTCTTTCTTGGGTGTCGGGTTGCTTCAATGAAATCGCTCCAGGGAAGGATTTTGCGCCTTTCCCACAGCTCTTCAGACAATCCCATCCCCTCCCAGATCGATTAGTCAAAGTGCCTCAGATCCAGTTCTTGTTATCCACAGCATGGTCATAATAATTAACTGTATTATTGACATCGCCCAATTGGAATTCCAATGAACATCCACAATTATATATAGGATATCAAAGTAGGGATATAAGAGATAAAATCCTTAAAGTTGCTGAGTGTGACTAAAATTCTAATTCCTTCTTTTCCTCCTTGCAGGGCCCCAACTCGGACAGCCCAGTCCCCTCCACCTCTGAGTCCAGCACTCCCAATCATGGGCGCCGCCAGCTGCCCCAGACCCCCTCCAAACCCCGACCCCACATCTCCTACTCGCCCTTGGTGCGCCGCTCCACCAACCCCTCCCCCCCAGCCAACGGCAGCACCCCACGGACCCGAGAGCCAGCCGCCACAGGGGGACAGTGTGCTGGAGAGGGCCAGAGCAGCCACCGCTCCACCCCTCACCGCTACATCTCCGAGCCCTACCTCCCTCTGCACGAGGACTACAACAGCCCCGATTCAGCCGGAGCAGACGAGACCTTGACCTTTGAGGCTGCAGTGGCCACCAGCTTCGGGCACTCCAACACTATCAGCTCAGCCCCTCCACATAGGCACAGCTGGCAGGTCCCCAATGGCCACTTCCGCAACCGGCTCATCCAGTCCAGCTCGGTAACCGGCTGTGAGCTCTTTAGCGACACGGACGAGGATGACCGCTGCTAGGGGCTGCTGCTTCCTACAGACAGGAATATTAAAGAACACAGGGAACGTTCTAGAACATTCCAAGATTAGGATACTAAAGGGAGGGCCGTTGACGTTACAGTAAAACACTACAGCCACTATGTTTTGAAGTACATTTTTTGAAAGGAATAACACTATGTGGTAGAATCTACTTAGCTGAATGCTGTTTCAGACAGAATTTATCAGCTAACCCGAGTATTCACCTAACAGCAGTGTACCTCTATTGTTGTGTGCATTTCGACACAAGGAACATACCATTTAACAAACTGTTTACCTTAAGGCAAAATCATATAATTCCAGACTTTTATAAAGTAGTCTGGTGTACCAAACATCCAATGTCGTAATGTTCGCAACAAAAAAGCATTTTTTTTTTAATTATTTTTTTCTGTATGCTTATTGTGGAAATTGCACAATTGTGCAACACAACCTTTCAGCTAAACAGAATAATATTGTATTACATATAAATAGCAATGGTGCATAATACAATTATTCAGTTAAACAATGTAATCCACTAAGTGACAGTGTAGTGGAGAGCACTGTATGCAGGTAATTTACTGGTTTGAGTAACGTCTAGCTAGTTTTATCGATTTCATTTGTTTTATTCCTTTCAATTAAATTTACCTTTGCGATTGCTTCATAATAGCACTAAAAATATTGGCGTGTGCCAAACTGAGAAATAAAAAGGTAAAGATCACAAGGGCTTGGGAAAGAAAAGTTGAAAATAAAGTGCTAACTCTCACAAATACTCCGTTGAAAACCACTTTGCTCTTCACCCAATACCAAACCCACATTGTAATGAATTAACATGATGCTCCAGTATTAGTGTGATGAGTGTGCCTCTTCTCTGTGTGTGTTTCCATGCAGCAGCTGCTCTATTAAACCCAGAAGAGGTTCCTCTCATTCTGTGAAACTCAACCTTGAAAACAAACCCCCACAATGAGAGCCGTTCCCTGAGACAGGTCGCTGTATAATGAAGTTTAGCTACTTTAAGAAAATGGATGAGCTGCCAGCAATGGGAACCCTCATTCACTCACCAATACAACACAGCAGTATTGCACAGTTAATAATGACAGATACATCTGCTGTACAGTAAATGTTTTTGTTACCGGAGGTATGTTGTTCAAGCAGAGAATGAAAGACACTTGATATTACTCCCCACTCTATTGAATAAACAGCTTTAGTAATGTGATCAAATTGAATGAGTCCCAATGTGATCATAGAAAGAGTGTTTCAATGTGCTTCTTATCAGAAGTTCCATCCCGCAACATGCCCCACCCCCTTGCATCCTGAACCCCAGGTTCAGCACTGTCTCTTGGGTCCCAGGCTGGAACTTTCCACAAGCTCTATAGCATGGAGAAACTTCTAAAAATCACAAAGCTGAGGGTTAGCACTTTGTTTTACTGACCCCCTTCAGATAAACAAGAGAGAGAGAGAAGACTCTCCATAGGGAGCACTGATATTCAAATCTTTAAATAAATGCAGGGCTCTATTTTGAGTGCAAAGGCATTCTTAAAGGGAATAATAAAAATAGTAACAGTACAATACTAGCAAGTATACCAGACAGTGAAGGAGCAGTTGATTGTTCTGAGAAGTTATTTGCTCACTGAATGCTGTTAAATTGATTTTATTCCTTTCAGAAAATGTGACCTTTTTTAAATTAGGGCCTCAATATCTTTTTGAAAAATAAAGACGAGGTGACGAGATTTTAGGGGAGACGAAGCAGAGAATACTATTTCTACTGACAGTGACCCAGAAGGGTCCAACTAGTTTCAGTATTCATGGCTGTATATATTATACAAAGGCTTGTCATCAGAAGGAGGTCTCACGAAAAGCCTCTGTAGTCCATTGTGTAAAAAAATTAATAAATGGTAAAGGGAAATGAGTAGGCTGTCAACTACATTTCTATCAATTCATTTATTGATCATTGAAAAACATTTGCTGGGCTACAGTGTAGCTGTGTAGTGCTTTAGGTCATGATGCATGAGCTCTGTTGTAATACAAATCATGTCACCCTGAGCTTGGAGACACTGAAAGGTACTCCCAGTATAGATCATATTGGCAGTGGTGTCCATTACCATGTCCCTTGGTACTGTTGCAGTGCATTGTGGGTTAATGACCTGTTACCGTGGGAAGCTGCTTGTGATGCTCTTGCATCAGTGGTCTTTTGTGAACATTTCTCCTGACAGCCACCAGTTGTCCCATTATTTCTAGAGAATAAAAACAAGGTGGCTTTTCCATTTAGAAAAGACAAGAAAGTTAATGTTTAGTTAAAAAAAAAAAAATGAAGTAAAACCTATCAATGTTTCATCCTTTTTTTTGTAATGCCTAATACTTGTTAAGTTAATTCTGGCATTCAGTATAACCTCATGCATAACTCCGATACCAATATGCCAGCCAAAAAAAACATGACAAAATGGTGAATACAAAAAAGAAACTTCCAGGCTGTATTAAACACTCAGCATTTCCTGATTCTTTATGGCCTTACGGCCTCTTCTTATTTTATCAATGCTCTTCATTCTAGACTAAAACCCAGTTTTAACTGAGCGCTAATAGCTTAATCACCCTTTCACATATACTGCTTCATGCTGCAGTCACAGTAATCAGGGGTTTGATTGTATTTCATGCAAGTTAAGTGACACTGCAGTGACCTACATTTAGTGATGAGTATGCAAACAGACTATAAATGGTTACCTTAGCCCATGGTATTTTAACAAGCTCCAGGTGAAGAATAGTTAACAGTGTGGTAATTCAGCAGCTCTCAGACACCCTCTGCTGCAGTAGTACGCTAGTGTCCAGGGAACATGGCAATGAGAACCACTTGGTGGGGTTATATTGGGGTGAACCATGCCTTGACATGCCTTGATTGCTTAAGTGGAAGTCGCTAGCTAACCTTAACGTAGTCTTAACCACCGGCACTCCTCCAAACAGCTTTCTCAGCACCACCTTTAATAATTGCTTGTTGTACCACAGTTGGTGGATTTTGTGTTTGTTTTAAGTTTTAAAAAAAACTTTCATTCAAGGCTTTAAAATCTGTTTAATTAACGTTAATATTATCACTGGCCCCCCTTCCTTTAAAGCAGTGCTAACCAAGGCTGGACAATGAATGTCTTCAACTTGTCTGCATCAGAAACATTACAGACAGTTTAGTAAAACCTGAGTCTTGGAATGATCTGCATTAATGTAAAAACAAGCAATGAAAGAACAAGAAAGGGTCACCAGTAATAATGTTCATGTGCAAATACGAGAAAAGAAAATGGATTTGAAAGTCTAGGTTTGCACTTTTTAAAAGGAGTCTGTGATAATGTTTCAATTCGAATAGTAGATCATACCATGTATTTCCAAACCTTGGTGGGCACTCTTTAGTTCCAAGAAATAATTACTTTTTGAAAAGAACTTCATCAGATTGGATGGCATACTTTTCCCTATGACTGCTTAGGGACTTTTTCTTATTATTTTGTACAGGACAACATTTCCAATGGTTTGTATATAATGGCTATGGAAACTGCATGTCTTAACTATCTGCCAGAGCTTAGAACTTCTTGAGTCCTGCTGTACCTTTGCTTCCTCCCTGAAAGTGTGTATGAGGTTTTAGGTTGTGTTGTTATACAATATGTAAATACTAACTTTTGTGTTAACAGATTGAAAATGTATAAGAAAAAAGAAAAAGCCATGTTTCCTGTAAATAGAATGACCATATTAGGGGCTGAAAGATGTATTAGCAATGGATAATGTACTGTACCAGTAACTGCCATATTATCAGAGATATATAACTGTGCTTTTTACAAGTGAAATATTTTGCTTATGGGGAATGGCCTTGTTGATGTGTCAGTTTTTTGAGAGCAAATTTCTACACAATTTCCTTGTAAATTAAAAATAAAGCAATTTAACTGTGATCAAAACAGATTTGAATTGGGGTGTTCAGAAAACAAATACCTGCTATAACACTGTCAATGGGATCAAGGGTCACCATGGGCAAGCATCGTTTTGACGTGGCAGGTAGTGAATCTGCAAAGTGTTTGTTCTAGAGGGATATTGACCATTCTGCAATGATTATTAGTATTGTGAATACAGTGACCACCTACAATCTATTATAGTGTCATTTCTGACTTACTGTTTGCACAATAAGAGAGAATCTCACAGGCACCAGGAGGAAGCAGTTTTTTCTAGAGTCAGGGATCCATTTGCATTCCAGATCAGTCTGTTGTTTAAATTAAATGTTGATGTGAATGAAAGTTTCCTTTTGTTTTGCGCACGTTTCACTTTCTCTGCCGTGATTTTTAGTCTCTTTCCATTTGAACATTAAATATATCTCCCTTGCAACCAAACACCCTAGCTTTCTTTATTATGCATAACACACTTTGTAGTAAACTGCAGTTTTCTCCCCTGATATAATTTCCTGGTGCACCAAAAAAAGGTGCCCTAAAGAATCTGTGTTTGTATACAAGCTAAAAAAGTGGTTTGATTTATTTGTAAACTACATTGTGGTCTATGATTATATGCAGCCTACACCTTAGATGAGAAACATATTTATCCTATTTCTTCAATTAGTTTATTGTGTGACTATTTCCTTTAAAATAAATTATTTGTGATTTACAAAATGATATAGAGACTATAGAAACAGAGTAACTATGTGGTATTGTTTTCAAGACATTTTGCATTGTTTTAGTGCATCATCTGGGGCAGTTATGACTTGGTCCGGAAGAATTTTAATGTATTAAAAACATACAAAATAATTATTTTTAATATGTAGTTTTGTTTCGGTCCAGCTTTTACACACTCCCCCCTGCAAATTAACATCCTTAATGAATAAAGCTGCTTACTTGTAATAAGTGGGTGCTCATTATCGCTAAAGTAAGAACATGAAAGAGAGCATGTACTGTTTAAAACATATGTATAAATGTGTCAGATTATAACCAGGTTAATTTGATCCCTCTTTATGAGGCTACTGGAAGAGTAGGATAGATTTGTTCAAAATGAAGTTATCGTGTTCACCGTGTAGAGTGTGATGGATGGATGGACAGGCACAATTAGACAATATTGTGAAAGAGAAAGGCTGGCGTGACATTACCTGTACAGGTATGTTTCAGTCAAAGAGCAACGTTACAGTTACCACTAGCAGTTGCCCTTCCTGTTGGGCATATCTGTATAGGCATAAATGTTCTCACTGTAACAGAGGTGAATACATAACAATTGTAATACTGTGTAATGGCAATTTATTGCAGAAGCATATGTACAATAATAAAAACTAAAAATGTTTAGTTTAAATGTTTAGTGACTAGCTTCATTTTCAGTAGCAACAGTAAATTAAACTGAACTTGCAAACATTTTTTGAAAACAGAAACTGCTGACATGTTTTAATATATATGAATACCAGGATTAGCCATTAGTTGCAATTACATTTCTTATTGTCCAAAGACTTTGTTATCAAAAAAAGTACACAGAGCTACCAA
This sequence comes from Polyodon spathula, assembly GCF_017654505.1. Classification (NCBI taxonomy): domain Eukaryota; kingdom Metazoa; phylum Chordata; class Actinopteri; order Acipenseriformes; family Polyodontidae; genus Polyodon; species Polyodon spathula. Next base: position 17,907,339 of record NC_054551.1, on the reverse strand, counting down.
AATAATTATAGTAAATCTTACGTAATATGTATTGCCATTATCATTTACATTTCCCAATATAAATGATGCAGACGTTACTATAAAGATGAGATTTCCCTAAGTTTTTCCTAAAAAAATTTCTGATCGCTTATTTCAATGATCCTGTTCAGCGTATTCTACTTCAAGAGGCTACGTGAAGGAAAGTAGTTGATGTATATATATATATATATATATATATATATATATATATATATATATATATATATATATATATATATGTGTGTGTGTGTGTGTGTGTGTGTGTGTATATGTATATATATATATATATAATAGATATATATATATATTAGATAGATATTATATATATATATATCAACATCATGTTTTTTCAAAAAGTTTTCTTTTCTGGCCAAATACACATTTACTATGAAACCTTCCTCGTACCTTTGCTGTAAGTCCATGTTCTGACTGCAGGTAGACTACTGGAGTGAGTTTGCACTACAAACCATGAAGTGATCAGGTACCAGAAGCATTGTTTTTGAGATACCTGCGTATTCCAAACTGAAGTATAAAACACAAAGAAAGATCCGAAGGCTGATCAACAGGAGAAAAGAGGCACCAGCACTAACATTGCCTGTGCAACTCTGGAAAAAAGTGGGGTTGAAAGCTTTGGTTAGCACGCCTTTAAAGAAAAAGATACAAGTTATTAACTGCACTAACTACAATTAAAAAAACATGTGGCTGACTAAATAATGGATAAAAGACAGTTAACAGTACTGGCTGGTGCAGCTGTGTGCGTGGGGGGCTGGGGGTGGGGGTGAGTAGTGCTTGTTTAAAGTGCTGCAGGGGTCCAGGAGCATCAACCATCAAAACCAGTGCTTTGGGATTAACGAGCAACTGAGATTCTCCTTGCTGTGTGTGCAGTGCTTGTTTGAACTGGGGTGGTATTAAAAGACATCAGTGGCTCTGTCAGCTTATTCCAGGTCAGGTTGACTCAACTGAAGAGGAGTTGTAGGGATGTTCCCAAGGTAAGCCTGCCTGATGCTTTCAAGCAGAGCCAGCATGCCTCCATGCCAGCGAAGAAGGCTTGTTTGAATTATAGAGCAGCGGTGCACATGTGTGGAGCCTTCAGGTGAAACTCAGGGCTCATGGTTTCAGCATCTGCCTGCAAAGAGAGGAGAGCTCTGTTTGATTTGTTTTCCACCCTGCTCAAAAACTTTCCAAGTTTCACTTTGAGTTTAATAGGACACACCAGAGCTTGTTGCCTACACACTGTAGCTGATTAAGCTTGTCTAAAACCTGGGATGGGTGTAACTTCAATGCATAGGAGTCTTATTACCATCCCTGCATTTGAGAAAACTCCATTGAAATGCATTGTCATTCCCTTTCTTTAAGGAGTTAGATGTAAAAAGTAGGAATTAAGCACCAGGTTTGTCAAGGTTTTACAATTTAACATCAGGGTGGAAGAAGAAAGATATATATATATATATATATATATATATATATATATATATATATATGACTTGAACTGGAACTGAAGAGAGGCGGCTTATCTACCAAGTGCCTTTGATTGACATGTGAGGGAGGTGTTTGAGAAGGTTTACAGAATGACAAGACTAGTTCATACAACTTCAAAATAACCCAGTACCCAGGTGAAGAACTATAAAGTGAGGTGCCAAAGAAGAGTCAATAAGACCCCTTTTGGACCACCCCTGACTTGGAAAATGAATATCTACCAACATAAAAACGATTTTAATTATTAAAAAAAACAAAAAACATAAACAATTATAAGAGGCTGCGTGGTTCGGTGATTAAAGAAAAGGGTTTGTAACCAGGCAGTCCCCTGTTCAAATCCTGGCTCAGCCATTCTCGTTGTGCTCCGTCTTTTGCGTGGGACGTTGTTGTAAGTGACTCTAAAGCTAATGCATAGTTCACACACAGTACGTCATCTTGGATAAAGCAGTCTGCTAAATAAACAGATATGTAGAGTAGTGATATAGGAATTAAAAAGAACAGTAAAGTTAGCAAGATGAGCCTGAACACATTTTTTTCAGATATTACAATTTTCAATAAGATGCAAATAAACCCGCTTATATCATTATTTTTAATATCATTAAAAAAGGCATGAATTGACTTTAAAAGTCGACTGGTGAACACTATCAATTAGATGTTGCACTTGGTACGGTTTTTTTGTGTGCATAAATAAATAAATAAATAAATAAATAAATGGTGTCGTTTGTATTTTGTAACTGGGCTGTACCCCGTTAAGACCGCCCACGCAGCTTGTCAGTCTATCAGCCGAGATGATTATTGGTTGTAGTTGCGTTGTAAATTAATTCTATCCTGTGCTTACAGCCCGGCCACACAAAACGAATAGGCGGGTTTATGAGATGAACCTATGGTGCATCGCGAGTGGCGAGGTGATATAAATCTGGTTCATCTGTACTTTAAAACAATGATTTCCGCAGTGTATTTGAGAATCAGTGGTTAGTAAGGGAGCTCATCTTTAGGTCGCGCAGCGTGGTGATGAGCTTCGTAGTGCCCTGTGAACACACACTCGTCTCTTTATTCTACCTGCACTTCTCTAGCACGACATCAGATGCGCAACTACTGAGTATAATGGAGACTGCCAATACTAGTACAATTTCAATGTGGTGAGCTAGGGGCAAATGTTCCAGCTCAGTCGATGCATTCATCATTCTCAATACTGTTGGAGGGAAGTGTGGGTTAATGGACAGAAAAAAAAAGAAGGAAAGAAATTAGGGTTGTAATAATTGATGATTACAGAAATAAATAAATGAAATAGACAGAGAGAGACATCCATAATAGATTCATATGTCGAGTAGAAAGGCAAAAAGCAGAAACGCAGGCACAGTGTAGCACACAGCGTTTTATATAAATGGACTGTCCCCCATCTGTAATATACACAAGCTGCATCTCCCAGTTGCAAGTGCTTCATTCATAATGGACAAGGCAGGTAAGTGCATCATTTGAGTTTATTATCATAATTTAGAGGCTGTGGGAGATGGAATTTTTTATCTTGGAATCAGCCTGCATTGTCTGACAGAGCTGGAAGGAATCGCAGAGACCTCCCAAACCCTCTTTACTGTAAGTCAGCTACTTTTCAAACCAACGTACCAAATTCCACGGAGAGTGTCGAGCCAGAGGACAAGGGGAGCATCTGACTGGCTGGATTTCGTCAACGTACACCCCTGCCAGGAAAGATACAGCCAGGTTTTTAAGAGCATTTTACAGTAGCAGACGATTGACCTAGATTGCATCATGGATATCCACGTATAGGAGACCCCCAGTAACCAAGGGAGATCCACTAGTGCTGTAAAATGCTCTAAAATCTAGCTTTGGCTTATCAGAAATAGGTTAACCACATCAACTTTTTGTGTCTTAAGTTGTACCTCTTAAATACAGAAAATATTCAGAAAGGTCCCCTAAATATCTATATCCGTTGCTGTACATTTTGCAGTCTCAATTGTGTCAAAACAGTTCCCGGTAAAACTAAGTGACTTTATAATTCGCACATGTAATTTGACCTAAAAATGATTCTGGTCATTTAGAAGGCATGCCTAAAGGACACTTTCATTGTGTTAATTAAACTAATTTACAATATATGTTGAATATATGAAACCCCTTGCCATCCCCAGCAGCTTTTATAGAAAGGGGGTTTAGAGTAATCAGTATATCAGCTATTTATAGGTCAAGTCTGGGGTGTATTGGTAATAGCCAAGGAAAATCTAGAGCCCAATTTTGAGGAAATGCAGTAACATGCAAACATAAAGTTATCAATTGTTTTAAAGTCAACTATATAATATATATCCAATCAGCTATATATATATATATATATATATATATATATATATATATATATATATATATATATATATATATATAACATAGGAAATTGTTTAAAAAGTGTGTTTCCTCTATTGCTTGTTCGCTCGCTCCTTCTCTTACACTGCTTGCTGTAATGGGATCGGGCTGTGCCTGCGTTTCAGATTTAATTTGAGTAGTCCCGAATGTTGTGTACTTTTGTCATACTTTGAATGTTCTCTACTTCATGCTTTAATGAAGTTGAGAAGGAATGCACAAGACAAATGAATGTCATACATGCTTGATAAACCAGTAATAAGCTTCTAGGTAGCCTGTGAAGTTTAATTGTCTATTGAAATCCAGTTACAAGCTGCATTAGGAATGTACGATATGTAAATCTGACCACCACATTTCACAAAGACAAGAAAAGACAACTTAGAAAGAAAGATGAGTTGTACAAAGATGTGAAATACCAAGTTTAAATGAAAGGATAGCTGTTTAACATGCCCACATTAGCACTGGACTGTAGAAAGATTGCATACAAAGACATGGTATTTAAAAGAGTCAAAGTAGAATGAGTATGTCAAAGTAGAAATGTAAAAGGCATTTATAGCTATACAGATTTTAAACACAGTTGTAACGTATATGCATTTTAATTGCAGATCTCCACATTTTGTATTTCCGTGCATTTTTGAATGTCTAAAACGTAATGTCGGTGTGTGGTGCCAGTGCCTGACCCAGCAGTTTGTGTGTGTGCAGACAGAGTTGGTGGGGTTGCAGCACCTTGTCACATAGCTCCTCTGCCCGCCCCAGCAGTGCTTAAAGACACAGCCTCAGATCGTTGTACAGTAAGAGCACAGATCACTGCTTCAGCCTGTTCTCAGCACAGTCGTTTTCTTCTGGACAGTAGAAAAATTAAATGATGGATACTTGGCCTTAAAAATAAATAAATAAATCTGTGTCACTCTTTGGATTTTTATATATATTATTATTTTATTTTTTTTAAGGAGCATTGGAATTGGACTCCTCTATTCTATTAATTTGGAATGTATTTCTCTCTTTGTGATCTGTGTCAGGGACATGGCATGTGAATACAAAGGACTACCGAGCGCTGGTGTACTTGCTTTCAGCAAGTTGTAGCTGTTCCTGCAGGAGAACAAATCCTGTTTGCATCTGTTCCATGAAGCAGGCTGTCTGGCTGTCCTGTACCGCCATGCAGGGCTCTGGTGTCCTGCTGGTGTTGCTCTGCTTTGTGAGTACTGCTGCTTTTTCTCTCTTTACAGCTGTCATTCAAGGGGAAAATTCATAAAGCTAAAGCCTACATCATTTTCAAATTACAAGCTTTTCAGCTATTGCTTGAATCTAAATGTATGCTTGAGTGTTTTGAGTAAACACAGTTGTATTAGTATATTAATTACCGTGTTGAATGCACCAGCTGAAGCTTTTGTCAGCTTGACTCTTATTTCTTATAAGTATTTGCATCTGTTAGTAGACTCATTACACTGATAAAGGCACTGGCCAAAACACTTGTCTGATTGACTGATCAGGGTCCTCAGAATTGTCTGCTTTGACCTTTGTTTTGGGGTTTAAACCCGAGTGGGGTTAGTTTACCTCATCGCAGATCAGCACCTCCTACTGGTCAGGTGTTGGACCTCACCTGACAGCTACAATATACAGGACTGCTTAGTGCACTGTCATTCAAGTTCCACTTCCTGTCTGTCGGTTTGTGAAGTGGTATGTTCCTTTGCTTGGGAACAGGGTGTTTTAGGTTCTGCATTTCTCAGGTTAAGAAGTGGTTTTTAAAATGACAAGTGCTTAATGTTCTGTTAAATTCTTAATAACCACATGCATTAAAACTGAAAACAGTCCACAAGACGTTTAATCAACAGTTTTAGTTCTTTTCAAATAACTATTTAGTTGAAGAGAATGTTTATAAACACTAAAAAACAACACTCAAGGGGCTCTCCTGGTAATCATCCAGTCAGTGGATTGCATGTTTGCCCCTGTCTGTGCGAAGTTGTGGGGATTCCACAGGGAGCACTGCATTGGCTCTGGCACTTCTGCGGGTTAGGGAGGCAAACCTGGTAGAAACTGATTCACCTCCCAGTGTTACAGTGGTCCCTACAGGCCAGGTGCCCAGTGAGCTGAAGGGCACACTTCCAGGGTTGGCCTTTGTCCTCCAGAGGCTGGCAGTTTGCTGATACTGGTGTCAAGGTCCTGGATGTAAAGGGGCAATTGATTTGGCATTGTGATCTGAGGACGCCCACTGAACCTTCCACTGTCTTGAGTTGTTGGTGGGAGATGCCTTGGTGAGGGAACGTAATTAGACATCATTCTAAATTGGAGGGGGAAGGGTAAAATAATTGGGAACAAAAAAAAAGTGATATCCTTTGATTAGAATCGCAGCATCAAAATAGTTTAACACCCATTAATTTGTTCTTAAAGAAAAATCCAGCATCTCTTATGCAATTCAATAGCTCCTTGTATTATTATCTTTAAGTTTAGTTATTAAGTTTCTCAACAAATGTTAAACTAGCCCCTTTTCTTAAAATAAGCCCTCCTGATCACACCCCTCTACATGTTATGGCTATCAACCTTCCTGCAAATATGCATCTATTTTATTTCCCAAGTATAGTTTCTGTAAATCTTTCTATTCTTTAGTTTAACTAGGAAGCATCCATTTATTTCACAGAGTTGATGCAGTAGCTGGGTGAGGGAACGGTCCATTGTTCAGGCTTATTCCATGAGAAGAATCCCCTTTGCTGGAGCAATGTCTTTTCCTGTAGAACTATCCTTTCCCAGTCACATAGCCCATCTATTATTTAATACTTGTTCATTTTTGGCAAGTTTAATAAGGTCCCCAATACCTTTGGGGCAGTCTCTGAGCAAGCCTAACAAGGTAGAAATTCTGTAACAACGCCTTAAGTGCATTATATGCACTGGTAATTCCTTCCACTGGTAATTCTTAAACGTTTTGCAGTGGTAAATACATTGCTTCAGGGTGAAAAATTACCGCTGCACACCCTTAGTGGTTATTTTAATATAATTTAATACAAGCACTGCACTTCTCCAGCCAACAGAATCCTTTGCTATACATCAGAAATCATCTTGAAAGAGTAAAAGCATGTACTGTAGGAGTAGGGTATTAGGGGAAGTGTTTGAACTGTTTTGCCCTTACATTACCTGGGGTTGATCTTTCTGGCTTTTAACCCCCCTTGTTTCATCCTTTTTAGCACGAGCTGCAGTATCACTGTGCTTTCTTTTATTGTCATCTTGACAATCTTTTGATCTTTATTTTTTACTGGGATACTTTTTCAACCACAATATCATAAATTAAATACATTAATAGGATCACTGATAATGCTGATATTGCTGATAAAGGTAATGATCCTGACTCATATATTAGTGTTAATAAGAAGTAAGAGAATTCATTTTAAAAGCCTTGGTCAGCTCCATATTCAAAGCTCGTTCTAATATGAAACAAAATAATGGATTTAAAAGTTATGGTTAGCACTCCTTTAAAGGCGGGGGGGGATGTTACTGTTGCTGGTGCTAATAAGAGGCAAGAAAAGCCTTGTAATGTGGTGTAATGTGCTGTATTTGTGTGACTGGTATAATGTAGCCCCTGTACACCAGACTCCTCTGCTTTTTCATGTGGTTATTTTCACAAGTCAGGCAGAAGCGCAAACAGTGCTTGGATAAACAGTGCCAGGCCTGCCCAGAGATGAAGAGACTGAGGACTGCTGTTCACACACCTTCCAGTCAGCAACATTCCTTTCACAAGTCGAGTGGAGAAAAGGTGCACTGCTGCTGTCAGGAGAAGCCAGATATAGCAGTGTTCTAGTTGGCTGTACTGTTGAATGCAGGTATTAGTGTTTGCCAGGCCTGGTACATGCTGGTCACACCGTGTGTAAGAGGGCTCTCCCCCCATTATTATTATTATTATTATTATTATTATTATTATTATTATTATTATTATTATTATTATTATTATTATTAGTAGTAGTAGTAGTAGTAGCAGTAAAAAACACCCCCTTGTGAGGAACTTCAAGGAGTTTGGAAATACATCACCGCACGACTACATCTGGGAATATTTCATAAACCATTTCAGCTGCAGACTTCATATTTTCAGTGTAATGTTGTGATGGAAACTCCCCTTCACTTTGATCTGTGACTTACGACGCTCACCATATTGGCTTCATGTTACTTTCTGGTTTTCGAATGATAAAGACCTAGCACTTCAAGATATTGGTTTCTTATTCGGTACTCTGCATTCTGTGAGTCTCTCGCTCAAGTTCAATATTCGGTATTGTATAAGAAACATCTCTCTGATGCTAGTTATTTTACAAAGCTGCTGTCGCCACATATCAATGCCTCATATCTGAGAAATCATTTGAGGTAGTGTCTTCGAGTGTCTTCGTATTTGCAGTGTTATATAAATCACTTTGCGACCTAGTTCTTATTTTGCCCCTTTTGAAAATCATGCTGAGAGTGTCTCTGTCATGGACATTTTTCCTTTGCATATCATCCTCCACTTAGCAATGCTCTGACAATGTTCTGTGAATTATGATTCACCCTGTAGTTTTATTTTTAGTGGTGTACTTCAGTATAGCCTTGATTAAAGTGTGAAAAAAGAATAGAACCAAAATAGTGCCATCACATTAAAAAGGGGGACCAGTCAGAAGGTTGCACATGCTAACAAGGAAGGATGAAGATATATTTAAACCCTTGGTCAGCACTCCTTTAACAACAGTTCAGTATGCTTTGCTTTTCCAGGATTCTGCTCATTTATAACTGTCAAAACCTCGCTGCTTTCAGTGTGCTCAGGCAAGTAGGCTTGGCACAGGTGTCTCTTTAGAAGATTGTTTTATATGCACAGTGAAGAGAAAACTAGATCAAATCCATATAGCTCAAAGTTCCTTTATTTTCCATTTTTGAAATGCAACAATAGAGCTATTTCTGAAGTGCATCCAGGCCTGAGTTAAATCAGATAGCATGACCTGTGGGAGTGTGCTGTATAAGGCTGAGTTAAATCAAACAGCATGACCTGTGGGAGTGTGCTGTATAAAGCTGAGTAAAAAAGTAGCAGAGCTCCAATAAATACAGCATTACACATACCCACGTGTTGCTACAACTGTTTAAATAGTGTACCTGTCTTTTTTTTTCATTGTTAGCATCCTGACCATTTTTTACGCTTATATCTTTAAACTCTGTTTCAAAGCTATTTTCAAAATGTCTGTTCTAGTGCACTGATCGTGTAAGGATTAATGCCCACATTGTCAAACAAGAAACACAGCAATAACGATTCATGGTGTGGTACGGAACAAAAAAGCTAGAGCACTTGTTATGTTTTTTTAATTGATTTAGAGGACCAGTGCACTAGAGCGGTCATTTTGAAAAGAGCTTTGAACATACTCCGCTACTTATTCTTTAAAGCCCCTGTTAGCAGGGAAAATTGATCTGTTCCAGTTATCTCTGAGTCTGTGTTACTAGGGGGCGATAATATCACTCATCAATGCGGGCAGCCATGCAGTCCATTTCAGCGTTAGTGTCAGGTCTTGGATGTCCTTGGTCTCCTTTAATTTTTCACTCATCAATATAGCTAGGTTTGTTTTGTTGTTTCACCAAATGTTCCCTATTTAATTTGTCAATAGTTTCCAACTGTAGTAGAATTAAGTGTTTACATTTACAGTCTTTTATGAATGTTATTCAAAGGAAAGTGAAGAAAATACATAAGTAGAAATAAATAGCATAATATAATGCTCACGCTTTATTTCTACGTATTTATATATGTATGTGTATATATATATATATATATATATATGTATGTATATGTGTATATATATATGTGTGTGTGTGTGTGTGTGGTGTGTGTGTGTATATATATATATATATATATATATATATATATATATATATATACTCTCAAACCACTACAACATCTGAAGACAGTGAACAAGACTTCTAGTTAATATGTCTGTAATTGAATATACATTCAGCACTATTGAGTGTATAATAGTTATAGATAACGTGTATGAATTTGATGAAAACTGTCTAACCCTAACTTAACCTAGTAAACATAATTCTGTGTTCCGTGTAACCATCTTATAAGTTCTTAACACCATTCTTGGTCTGGAGTCACTAGCTTTGACCCAAATCTCTCCTGTCCTCAGCCTCGAATGTGGGGTTTCAGCACTGCATTGTGACGTCATCAACTCCTGTTTGGATTTATCACTGCAAGTTAGGCTGAAGGCACCTCCTTGTGAGCAGGCTTGTCTAATCTAGTGTTGTAGGAACCAACTGTGCTCTGGGATGCTTATGGAGGACGCTGTGTAAGTGTAACCAGTGTGGCACAGTATAACATGCTTTAAACCTGTTGGTGTTCAACTGGGAATTTAGGAAGTAGCCAGGTCCTTGCTGGTCACCCAGTTCAAATTCTACCTGTTTTTATTTATAATAGAAGCAACACCATTGTGTGATTTGGGTATTTGTGAAAGGTAACCTATTCTGCAACACAAAATTGCCGAAGGCATCACACTCGCATTTCTCAATTAGTATATTTCAAAACACTGAATAATGTAGCTTTGTTCAATAAAGTGGTCAGATTCAAACAATCACCAGATCTTAATGGATTTTAAACTGGATTCAAAGTGATGGCAGAGAGGTACAAAAAATGATGGGTTTTTTCCCTCTTGTGTGCAGGGTGCAATTCAACAGCCTACCTTTGTCACAGGAGATTTTGCTACTGTCAAAGCTTACTGCATGATTCCCAATGCCTCCTGCATGGACGCTGTAGGACCTGACAAGACAACTGACACAGAGGTAAAACAACACTTGCTTTTACTCCTGTAAAACTCAAACATATTTTTAATAACCACTCAGGGGACTGGCTCCTCTCACATAGAGAAGAACTCCCTTGGTTTTTAAATAAAAGCACACAGCTTTTTCAAAAAATGTGATGTGCTGGCAGTTCACATTAAAACTGATACTGCACTGGATTTATACTGGTATAGAAATCTGATATACAGCTATGGTAGAATTTCTCTTTGCAGAGATTAGTTCATTTTTACAAGTTAGTTTACCATAGAAAGTAAAAATAGTCCCTGTATTATACTGTATAAAATGTATAGGCTAAGTGCAAAACACACAAGTATGTAAAATATGGAGATTTAAACCTGATAGGTATTATATGAATCATTATTATAGTATACTGTGGCCATCAAAATGGATAATAAAGACCTAATGCTACGAGATGCTGGCTTCATAACACAAGTGTATTCTGTGATTCTTTTTGTGAACTACGATTGTGGGTATATGATAAATAAAACCCTTGCATGGCAGTTATTTTATAAAAGCTGCCATAGCCACTGTCTAAGCCTCATGTCATAAAATCGAGGTAGGGACTTCATACATGTTTAATGTGTTGCTGACTATGACATTGACCTCTGACCTAATATGGCTACTGTATTGAGTTGTTATGACTTGTTTCTGCTGTACAGAAACAGTACACTTTGAGTTATTGTCTTCCTGTCTGTGAACTCTTCAGTCTGATATGGCATTCCCCTTAGATTAAGCTCTGGGGATGCTTTGCGTCTGTCCACATTAACTCCCATTTCAAGGGGCACTTGTAAGTTATCTTTGCATTTGTCACCAAGATATTTAATAAGAAAGCAAGCAACATTTTCTCGTTTTTTGTTAGCATGTTTCCCATGTTAAGGATATACTCCAATATAATCAGTATGGAGAGTATTCAACATGTTGCAATTCAGACTTGTGATGTCATCCTGCTGCTTGTTGTATGCTATAAATTCAAGGACATTTCTTCAAAGCATGAGTCTACTTTCACACCTGTACTTGTCTACCTTTAGTTGTCATAACGACCCACAACACTGGAGCCTGAGCTATTTCACTCTTGGTCATGAAGAATTACAACTGCATGCTAAATGGTTGATGTTGGACGACTGGGCAGCTCCGAACAGGATTATAATAATATTTTAGTTTAATGTTAGGTTAATGGGTAATTTCAAATTGGTTTTGCCACACTCCGGTTAATATAATTATTTCCAATGCTGTTACTAGAACTCACAAAATAAATGTCTGACATTGGAAAGGTATGTTGTTGTTTAATATGCAGTAGTGAAATGTTCTAACTCGCACTGTCCAGAAGAGCCGTACAGGATGCAGAGCACTGAATTCAAGCATAATACCAAATTCCTTTGAATTTCCCATATTTCCCATCCTCAATTTGAGGAAAAAATAAAACATCAAATAAATCTGCATTTACAAAGATACAACCTCGGTTATGCATATGGAGTCAGTTTGCAATAATCTGCTGTCACACAGAGCATTACAGTTATGAGCTGCTTCTCATTTCCAGTCATGATTACTAGCACCTGTTTTTCTCTCAGTTTGTGAACTGTGGTCAGTATTTCCATTCTGTCCAAGCTAATACTGTTTGTTAGAAATGTTTGAATTGTTAAAGCTTTTCTTTGAATTCCTCAGGAAGCTAAAGACGCTTCTTTAAAAATGTAATGGACTGGCACGCTCTGAATATACAGCTTCCTCTAAACACAGCAGCGTTAGTGTGAATATCCATCCCAAGGAAGAAAAATGAGAATAAAACTAAACACTCTAGTTCGAACACTTGAGTGTAAAGAATATTGGGAAATGTATTAACTTGCATTCACATTGGCATCTCTATATTTTAGTGCTGTTTGGGGACTACAGATCCTGTGATGCATTTCGAGTTGCCGTAGTGCAGACTTGCAGCGCTATCCTTGTAAACGGAAGTGGAGCTGTTGAAAGTGGTGGATAATGCACCACCGTACAAGAGAAAGAAAGATGCTGGCTACAGATTTCAGCGTTCCCACAAACACTAAAATAAACAGGATACAGTAATACAAGCTTATGAATAGCAAACTGGGGATGCTGATCTGCTCAGTACCTTGATGATGAGGACACCTTGCTTTTGTGGTTTAAAATGTGATCAGAATGAGACATGCAGGTTTCAAGTGCAGTTCATTTGCAATGTAAACTTTTTAAAAGTGAACTTACAGTCTAGCGTATTTTCAATAAAATGCACAGTACTTTAACATTTATAATACTTGTCAATGTTCTGTGACTTAAATTAGATTTCAGTGTTACCTTAACTTCAATATAAACTGACAGCATGCTTCTGGCTTTAGATTCCTGATCAAATACAGACACATGCACTTCTAAAGTGTTTCATTTATTTCTATAATAAGTGTTTCTCATTTGAAAAATACATCAGCCCTTCACTGTTTTGGTTTTCATTTATTACTCTCTTCAGAACAAAAAATAGGATCACAAGAAAACAAAATGTTAATCACAATATGTAACATTTACCTTGCAAGGTGGGCCAGTGTTTGGAAAGTTTAAGCTTTTTTGGGTGACGTACCTGCACCTGTATCCTCTGATTCTGGCTCAGTTGTCAAATCTGAAGCGGCACTTTGTTGATCCAACTCTAACCTTTAGTCTCACTTTAATTATGCAAAAAGCACTTCCGGACAACTAACTAGAAGCATATTATAATGGTCTTTACTAGAAAAGCTGAGCTTGAACTTTTAAAAAGTACATTTAAAGAACTGAACAAAATAAGAATTGGAAACCAAATACCATGAATGATACACATGGGTGAGAAAATGATTGAATTTTCTACACCATGTTTGTTGTTTTAATAAACAAGGTTATCAACGGCATGATTGTAACTGAATTCCAGCCACACTGCCTCCCACTCTGTAGCTGTGGAGTCACCCTGCAGATGAACTGGTGGAGCCGTGGGGTCAGCCTGGAGGACGGTGTGAGGTTTACAACATTTACTCTGGAGAGACTGGCCCTTGTAAAAGTGCTGTGTGGGAATCTAAAATAGCCAGCTAATTCACACAGCGTTTCAACTATTCACATTTAGGGTTTTGACAGTTGCCCTCCAAAAATGTTCTATATTTAATTCAACTGCCTCAGTAAGCACTCCTTTAGTGGGGGAAGTCATAATTTTGCTGTGCTAATAATAAAACGACATGCCTGAGCCAGCTAGTTAGCTACTGTAGTTTTGACTATGGGCAGCATTATTAGACTGCAGTATAGTGCTATCCTACCCAGTTCTTTGATAGCAAATAGATAAAATTTGGGACACTACTGGTTTTTGCACAAAGCACTCGTTTTTAGTGGTAATTCTGGCATAACAATGGAGAGTTGGTTGAAGCAATCAAGGGTCTATGTGATGGACCTCTCCTTGCTGCTGGCGAGTTACACTGATGTCAGCATTAGTCAGTTATGTACTTATCAGTTAGTGAACTTGCTCAGCAGTTCAGTGGTAAGATGTCTGTCTTTGTACCGTGAGGCCAGTGGTTCATGTCCAGCTCTTGCCACTCCATTCAATGCAACGGCCTGATATACCAAATCATCACACCCAAGTCAGTAAAACCAAACCCTTAGTCTCATTGGGAAGGGAGAAGACATTCTCTCCCTAAGCATTTTAAAAACACATTGTACAGCAACAAAATTAAAACTAGAAATATGTTTCTGGGGAGCATAATGTTAAGGAAGTGATTATGGACATGTACAACTATGGCACTATCACTTAGAATTTTAGGACTGAGACATAATTTTAAAAAAATAATAATAAATGAACATCATATAGATATTTTATTTAACATTAGGTAATTGAAGAAAATGCCAAATGATTTCACAAAAGTCTACTAGAAGCCATAATAGTAGTACAGTATTTCATGTTACATTTCAAAAAGCCAAAGTTTTAAATTTATGTCAGTTTTTCATTAAGTATATGGAAAACTACAAAGCAGTATGTAATTCAATATGTTAACGTAACATTTAGCAGCTTTCATTGAACTTTATAAAGCAAAATTATATAATATGATGCAAAACTTTTGGCCATAGCTGTCGATAGCATGTGATATGTTAATTTGCACTGGACAACAGTGCTAATGGAACTTGACTGAAAGAATAAAACACTGCTGTCTACCAAATACAGTGTACTGTCTTTCTTACAACAGAATTCTAAAACGTCATCAACACTTTTAGCATGCATTATTTTTATAACAATTTAAATATCTCCTGACCGCCTCGAATTACCTAAAGAATCATAGAATACAGTCATGTATCAATTGTGTCGCAAGTGAGAGCTTTAGGGGCCCTATGTATCATTGTTTTTTTTCATTGTATTTTCATTTTGTTTTCAACTTTTACAGAAAAACCTGTGATGTGTTTTGTGTTTTAAATTTTTTTTGCTTCTCCAAAGTTAGCATTCTTTGACTCCTAATTTTTGTTCCTTATCTCTGACGTATGCAGTGCTTTTCACTTGAGGTTACATGAGACACCACCCTGCTGCCTCATAGTTTGTCAATAAATTGGCAGTTATTTATTATTATTATTATTATTATTATTATTATTATTATTATTATTTATTATTATTATTAATAACAAGAAAAATAAATGACCATATCTGCTCAATTCAGAGTGCAGATGCTCTCAGAGGAAACTGGACTGCTTTTTAGAGGTGTGGAGCTACTTAATATATGTATTTATTAAGATCAATTTAAAAGTGGTAAGCTTACTTCCTATAATGCTGCAAAAATTATATAAACATGTTTAAAACAACGAAAAGACGCGAGAAACATTCTCATAGAAAAAAGCATAAGAGTGGATCCCAACTAATATTGAAAATTGACACCCTTCAGCTTGGCAGATGCTAGACCCGATTCCAGGAAGGTGCAGGAGCCATGTGAGCAGACAGCCCGGTCTGCCAAAAACTGCAACTCTGTGTGTGTTTGAGTCTGCATGTCAGAGTCTGTGTGTGTGTGTGTGTGTGTGTGTGTGTGTGTGTGTGTGTGTGTGTGTGTGTGTGTGAGAGAGAGAGAGAGAGAGAGAGTCTCTGTTTGAATGTATGTGTGTGTGAGTCTCTGTTTGAATATGTGTGTGTGTGTGAGAGAGACTCTCTTTAAATGTGTGAGTGAGAGAGTATCTCTTTGAAGGTGTTTGTGTGAGTCTAGTTTTTAATGTGTGTGTGTGTGTGTGTGTGTGTCTGTTTCAATGTGTGTGAGAGAGTCTCTGTTTGAAGGTGTGAGTGAGAGTCTTTGTTTGAAGGTGTGCATGAGTGTTTGTATGTTTGTATCTTTTTATAGTGTGTGTGTGAGAGAGTCTGTTTGAATATGTGTGTGTGTGTGTGTGAGACTCTTTAAATCTGTGAGTGAGTCTGTTTGAAGGTGTTTGTGTGTGTGTGTGTGTGTGTGTGTGTGTGTGTGTGTGTGTGTGTGTGTGTGTGTGTGTGTGTGTGAGAGAGTCTCTGTTTGAAGGTGTGTGTGAGTCTCTGTTTCAATGTGTGTGTGTGTGTGTGTGTGTGTGTCTGTTTGAATGTGTGTGAGACAGTCTCTGTTTGAAGGTGTGTGTGAGTCTCTGTTTGAATGAGTCAGTGAGAGTCTCTGTTTGAATGTGTGCATGAGTGTTTGTGTCTTTTTTTAGTGTGTGTGTGAGAGAGTCTGTTTGAATGTGAGAGAGTCTGTGTGTGTGAGAGTGTCTGTTTGAATGTATGTATGTGTGTGTGTGTGTGTGTGTGTGTGTGTGTGTGAGTCTCTTTAAATGTGTGAGTGAGTCTCTGTTTGAATGTGTGTGTATGTGAGTGTGTGTGTGCGAGAGTGAGTCTCTATTTGAATGTGTGTGTATGTGTGTGTGAGAGTCTCTGTTTCAATGTGTGTGTGTGTGTGTGTGTGTGTGTGTGTGCACATCTGTGAGAGAAAGAGTCTGCTTAAATGTGTGTGTGTGAGAGAGATAGAGAGTGTGTATGTGTGTATGTGTGAGAGTCTCTGTTTAAATGTGTGTGTGCATGTGTGTGAGAGTCTCTGTTTGTGTGTGTGTGTGTGTGTGTGCATGCTTGTGTGTGTGAGAGTCTCTGTTTGTGTGTGTGTGTGTGTGTGCATGGTGCTTGTGTGTGTGTGTGTGTGTGTGTGTGTGTGTGTGTGTGTGTGTGTGTGTGTGTGCATGTGTGAGTCTCCGTTTCTGTGTGTGAGAGAGTCTCTGTTTGTGTGTGTGTGTGTGTGTGTGTGTGTGCATGTTTGTGAGAGAGTCTCTGTGTGTGAGAGTCTCTGTTTGTGTGTGTGTGTGTGTGTGTGTGTGTGTGTGTGTGTGTGTGTGTGTGTGTGTGTGTGTGCATGTGCGTGAGAGAGTCTCTGTTTGTGTGTGTGCCTGTGTTCAAGTATGGGGGTGGAATTCATTTTAAGTGCTTTCAGGGTCCAATAAGTCACCACATGTTAAGAAAACCTTCCAGGCCATGTCTCTGTAATGGTTAAACAGATAAATGATTTTAAAAGAAAACTTTAAAAACAGAAGTATTTACTTTAGCTGATGTAAATTTAGGAAATCTACACTATATGGGAATCAATGCAAAGTCCTTATAAAGACTGGGGAGACTGAGACATAGAAGTGCAGCAAACACACAGCAGTGACATCATTTCAAAGACTGCTGGCTCACCTTCGGGACATGCTGCTGATCTCAAAGACCCTCCTCTCAGCTTCTACTGTGCAAAGATTGAAAGTGACCAGATCCAAGCTGCTAACAAAACGGGTTTGAATTTCTATTACAGAAACCTCACAGATCATCTCAGTTCAAGTCCTGGACAGACCTGCTTATCGAAATGTCTGTCATTGAATGTATTAAGTTTCTTTATGTAAAATGCCAGCAAACTCAAATTGTTTCATGTTCAGCTGATAAAATTGTGTGCCACATCCATAGAAAAAATATTTAGGGAAATATGATGTCCACATGTCTTCACTTCCACATTGTTTAAATGTAATACATTATTGCTAGAGACTATGAAATAGTTTCTTCACATTAAATTGAATACATCATTGATCAAGATCATAGACTTTAAGACATATGCTGCAAGCCATATTTCAGAAAGCATTCAGCTTCATATCTGTTACAGTAATAAATGTGGAAGTGACACTCCCTGCTTTAATTTTATTTACAACACAGCTCTGGGTATTGAAAGTTATGGTAACTGTATAAAATGTTTGGGTTCGGTGTACTTTACCCAGATTGACAATATTATTTTCCTATAGTAATAATACATATCTGCTTATTTGTTTTACGTCTCTCAGTTGAAAAGCAGTGCGGTTCCCATCATGTCTGCTGATACCTCTGTGGATGGACTGCAGCGCAACACTGAATCCTTTCACAACAGTTTTGTCACAGACTCTGGCCCAGGGAGGCCGGGACCACAAGAAAGAGTTCCAACATTGATCCAACCAAAGTACCCCACAGCACAGACCAAGACAGAGGGACACACTACAGACACCATAGTATCAAATACATTACCAGCTCTGAGGGAAAAAGAGACAAGTGAGACAAAAACCTCAAGTAAGACAGCGACAATTGAGACAAGAGCAACTGCCAATGTGAAACAAGAGACAGAGACAACAGAAACAAAAGCACCAAGTGAGATACAGCCTACTGATATGAAAGCATCACGTGAGATACAGCCTACTGATATGAAAGCATCAAGTGAGATACAGCCTACTGATATGAAAGCAGCAATTGAGACAGCGGCAACAGAAATGAATCCATCTGATATTAAAGCACCAATTCTGATGATAGCACCAAATGAAATAAAAACTGCAAGTAGGACAGCTCCGATCAAGATTAAAGCAGCTTCCAATGTGAGAGTGCCAAGTGATACAGAGACAACAGAAACCAAAGTTCCCAGTGAGGTAGAGCCAACCAGTAAGACATTACCAAGCCAGCCAATAGAGACAAAGGTGCCAACAAATATGAAAGTTCCAGGTGAAACTGAACCAATAGAAACAAAAGCACCAACTGAGAGGAAAGTCCCGACTAAGATAGAATTAAGCAAGACAAAAGCCAGAACTGACCTGAAAGTGCTGACTGAAATAGAATTAAGCGAGATGGAAGTGCTTAGTAATACAGTGGCAAGCAATAAGACAGCACCAAGCCAGCCCATGGAGTCAGAGCCACCTGAGACACCAACCAATGTGAAAGCTGCAAGTGAGACTGAGCCTATTGAGATGAACGCGATACCTGATATGAAAGTGCCCAGTGAGATAGGATCCAGTGAGACGACAGCGATACCTGATATGAAAGTGCCCAGTGAGATAGAATCCAGTGAGACGACAGCGATACCTGATATGAAAGTGCCCAGTGAGATAGAATCCAGTGAGACGACAGCGATACCTGATATGAAAGTGCCCAGTGAGATAGGATCCAGTGAGACGACAGCGATACCTGATATGAAAGTGCCCAGTGAGATAGAATCCAGTGAGACGACAGCGATACCTGATATGAAAGTGCCCATTGAGATAGAATCCAGTGAGACGACAGCGATACCTGATATGAAAGTGCCCATTGAGATAGAATCCAGTGAGACGACAGCGATACCTGATATGAAAGTGCCCATTGAGATAGAATCCAGTGAGACGACAGCGATACCTGATATGAAAGTGCCCAGTGAGATAGAATCCAGTGAGACGACAGCAATACCTGATATGAAAGTGCCCAGTGAGATAGAATCCAGTGAGACGACAGCAATACCTGATATGAAAGTGCCCATTGAGATAGAATCCAGTGAGACGACAGCAATACCTGATATGAAAGTGCCCATTGAGATAGAATCCAGTGAGATGACAGCGATACCTGATATGAAAGTGCCCATTGAGATAGAATCCAGTGAGACGGCAGCGATACCTGATATGAAAGTGCCCAGTGAGATAGAATCAAATGAAACAAAAACGATACCTGATATGAAAGAATCCAGTGAGATAAGAGCAGCAAGTGAGATCAAACCTAGTAAGACGAACATACCAGCAGATAGGAAAGTGTCAAGTAAGGCGATTGCACCAATGGAGACAGCAGAAACCAACAAGACAGCACCAAGCCAGCCAATTGAGACAGAATCACCTGAAACAAAGGTGCCAACCGATATGAAATTGACTAGTGAGACTGAACCAACTGAGACACAATCACCAACTGATATGAAATTGATTAGTGAGACTGAACCAAGTGAGACACAATCACCAGCTGATATGAAAGCTTCAAGTGAGACACAATTATCAACTGATATGAAAGCGTTGAATGAGACAGAAGAGCAGACCTCTTCACCAACAGGGAATGCCAGCTCTGTGTTTTCATCTTCTGATTCAGAGCTTCACAGAGAAGGGATGGAGTTTTGTCTTTTAGTGCTCAACAGTACCGGCTGCTCAGACAGCAACTCCACAGGTAAAGTACAGAGTCCCTCCTGGGTCCCTTCACATTCACAGGCCAACACACATGGAGGCTCAGAGTTGGGCTTGGCAACGGAGTCTGAGCGAGGCGCAAGGCTCTATAGCCGCTTCAAACCCAGTCTCTCAGATTTTCTGCTGCTTAGACTCCGACAGGATTATAGGGAAGGAACTGGGGGCAACAAAGGCAGCCAAGCTGTTGATTTGACTTTGGGGCCTTTCAGAAAGCTTCAGGCCCAGACATTGGGAGTGCTAACAACTCACAGGAGTTCGTACAGCATAGGGATGAAAACCATGTTCATTCCTGTCATTTCAGTTGACCTCTTCAAACCCCCCACTAGGAGAGGCACTGTCAAGGTGTGGAGGCTGCCCCAGCAATCTCCCCGTCCAGGGCCACCGGTAAGACATCCACAAGGGGACCACGCTGCAGAGAGTGGCTGGACACTTTACTGAACAGCTCAGTTAATTAGTCACTTACAAATGATTCTGCTCAAAGATCTATTGATAGAAAGTGGACAGATGTGTTGTGTAACAACTTAAAACCTCTGTACATAAATGCTATTGTGTTTAATGCATGTTTTGTTCCACCACCATTGTGAATACGTATTTTGTTACAGGCCTGCATACATACATACTGTGCTTGCCGTATATGCCCAAAATATCATCCAGTCTCCACTGTCCGCTCTTATTTATATTAGTGCCCAGTTTTATTGACTAAAGGGTAAGAGCCCACGCTCTCCAAAATGTCCCCCAAATAAAATATTTTTGACTTGTAAGTAACATAATAATCTTAAGTTAAAGTCAAAAATATTTTATTTCTTATACACTATTAAACAAACTGAGTATTATTGATGTATATATTTGCATTTACTATATACTTCGTTTATAAAGTACTGATTTCCATTGTCCCTTGGAGTTCGTTATAAGTGGAGTGTACCTGTAATATTAAAGGAGAACTTATTAATCTTCCCTTGTTTCTTCTGCAGGGACTACCGGGGCCCTATGGACCCCCAGGGCCACCGGGACCGAAGGGAGACAAAGTAGGTACCAGAATGTTAATAAAGTCAATGTTTTAATAACTTTGTTAAATTCTCAGTTAAAGGGATATATCATATTTCTTTAACATCATAACATCTGTTCTGCAAGATTCAGTGTTGTCATTTCTGAGGGAGGAAGGGTAGACATCAGTAGAGGAAGTCACAAATTACACAAATTGCCCATGTAGTTGCCATTCCCCTACCCAGTGGGCTTTGATGGATCCTGGAGGCGGTTTCTTTTCGAGTTTGAAACTGAACTCGATGCAGGATGTGATCCCATTTGAAATGGTCTGTTGGGAGATAGATTTGCCCAGGGTTTGTAAGCTGTCTTGTTGAGGTCATTGCCACAAAAATACTGTTTTCCAAGTGAAGAATTTCTCTTCCCATATAGCCATGGGTTTGAACAGAGTTTATTAGTTTATTGAGTACCAGGCTGAGGCTCCATCGAGAGACAACGTGTTTCCTTGGAACCTTAGGTGGTTAAGCCATCTAACGAATTTCTACACCATGGGGTGGGAACCTACAGGGTGACCTTCCCAGCCAGGTAGCAATATGACAATTACAGTATGAGCCCAGAACCTGAAGGATCTGATGTTATATTCTGCCAGCGTGGCAGAAAATGAGAAACCCTGCCCCCCTACCAGCAGATGTGAGGAGAGTGGAGACATGAGCTGGTGGTAGGAGATGTCAAGAGGAAGTCGAGAGCTTCTCTTCTTCCTTATTATGGCCACGGGAGGATCTATATTGAAAACAGACCTGCCTTTCAAAAAAAATAATTCGAGTCTTAAAGACATCTGCCTGCTCTAAAACCTCCTGCTGGGGGATGTGCCTCAGCAGCCTGGCTGGTGTGTCTGCTGTGAGCGTAGATATGTTCATTTCAAAGCACCTCCTCGCAGCAACAGTATTCCCCACAGCCCTGGTGTTGGTATCAATGGTATCACATGCAGACTGCAGGTGGATCCTGGTGACATACTGCCCTCCTCTGCTAGCCATGGCCAGTCCTACATTCTCCGGGTAGGTGTCTGCAGGGCAGTAGACAACTGCTCCACAGCTTGTGTTGATATTTAGCTGCGTACACCTGATAGTTATTAATGCATATGCTGCAGGGGGAGGCTGAGTCTATAACTAAGCAAACAATGATCTCTGGATAAGAAATTGGTTTGTTTCTCCTGACCCAAGCAACATGGAGACCGGGAGTTCATTTTGTGGAGTTCATTATACAAGATAAGAAAGATGTTTGCTATTTCTATGAAAATAATAGATACTGTAAAGCATTCAGAACATCAAATCTGTGTATGAGCACACCCTCTGATGGCTCCAATGTACTTCTCACTGCAGGGCTATCGTGGTGTGATGGGACGGACTGGCAGGACGGGCGACCGCGGCCCCATCGGCCCTCCAGGGATGCCAGCCATCTTGGTGTGGAAGACCTCCGAGGAGGAGTGGCAGGCTTTCAAAGTACGTGAAAGAACTGTGACCCCTACTGTCAGTCCGGTGGAGTTTCAAATAGTGCTATTTGAACAAACACTGTTTGTAATTTTTTGGTAGGAAATATGTTTGTATTTGTTCATGTAACAAAATCTGTAAATTACTGTCAAAAAACATGTCACACCAATTCATAAATGAGGTCTGCAATAAATAACACTCATTCTGCTGTAGTGTTTCTCCAATCATTATTTTGATGGGGCACCAGATTTTTTTAGTCTTGAGATATTGTTTTACTGTTCCACAATATAAATTATACTTTTGTCTACCAGCTACTTCAAAATTAAAGAATATTTGAATATTCTTTTAAATCTGAAATATTGAAATTCATATTCGCCCAGCACTGAGAAGCAGAACTAATATAACAACTAATATTGCAATGCTGCAACACGGAAATGGTTAGCCTTGTTTTACAGGATATACATGCTGTATACTAAACATTTCTTTTGGGTTTTTTTTTTCTGTTTTGTAGAAAAGAAAATTTTACAAAAATCTCATTGCAAATTGGCCCGTAAGTATAATCTTCACTACCATATTTGATATGCATGTTTGGTAGTATACAACGACAAGCTTTACTTATTCCTTAGTCCTTTCCCAACTGTTTATTGTGTTTGGGTGTGACTTTTGCCTTTCTAAACAATTAGTGTACAAAGTGAAATAGTAAGCCACTACCTGAAAGTGAGAGCTTTCTTTAATCTAGTATGGCTTCACATGGATGCTCGAGCCTCTTTCAGTGGATTACGATCAGTATTTCAGACAAAGGTAAAAAAAAAGGAGTAACTTAAAAATGTTGTAGTATGCTTGCTCTTTTTGAATATTTATTCTTCAGGGGCTCATAAGTTACTGTGACAAATCATAATAAACTTGTGATGAGGTTCTTCAGTAGGACACCATGAAACTTGTTAATTACACTGTGTAACAAAAAAAAAAAATGTTTTGTTCCTGGGTAGTAAGTGTTATTTCCTAATTGCTTATGCCTCAAAAGTATAGAACATGGCTATTATTCCCCACAAACTTTGCTTTTGTGACCAGGACAGTGAGACAGTTTAGAAGTGAGTAGTTTTTCGAGATTTACAATTATACTGTAAATACAGTATAATTGTAAATCTCGAAAAACTACTCACTTCTAAATCTTTTGTAGTCATCTTTGTATTACTTTATTATAAATGCATGTTAATTTGGATTCATATGTTGTTTTTTTCTGACTTTATGTGAACGAAAAGACACACATTTGCCCATTTTCCCATTGGAAATAGTGATATTTTGAAATATCACTGTCCTGGTCACAAAAGCAAAGTTTGTGGGGAATAATAGCCATTTTCTATACTATTGAGGCATAAGCAATTAGGAAATAACACTTACTACCCAGGAACAAAAATTGTGTTACATAGTGTTATACATCAGGTTTCGCCATACTCAGTTTATGAGGCCTTTCTGACCAAAGGAGCCGATGCCACGATTGAGTGGGGTGGAGTCACTGGGATCCAAAGCCTTGATGAAAACAGGTAGACAGAAGGGTCTAAATCCTATTCATTTGTGGGCTTAACACCCCAGTGAGGTCTCTCTGTATTCATGGAAGACACGCTAACGGTGCTAGATATTAAAAACCTGAAATGTGGAAATATTAACAGCACGAACGTGAAGTCTTGCAAACATAGCTGGTTTGTATGCTAGTTGAAACGTGCAGTTAAATGTGTTTTAATATAATTGTAAATCATTTGAAATGACTTACCTTTGTTGTTATTTGTGCCATATTTGTGTGGGGGAAAATGTGGGCAGCTTATGCTACAGTGTGAATCTGTTTCTGTGGATGCACCGGCTGTGTTGATATGCGGCTCATGTGACCTGCTTCTTTTCGTCTCTCTGTACTCTACGTGTTTAAGCACAGCCGCCATACACCCAGTTTACCCCTCCCTTTCCTCTCGCAATTTGTTTTTCACATATTCCTCTCATAAGGCACTTTTTACAGTGGTATATGTTATGCACTAGTTGTCAGTATATTTAATCTACTTAAATAAATTAATTGTCATGACAGTAAAAGTGTCTTTACTCAGGGTTTTCTGTTTTATTTGCCAATTAAACTGTTGCTAACACTGTTTCTTTTACATTATCAGTAAATCTATTTAAAAAAACATTCCTCTTAAATAGTAACATTCCTGTATAAATGGCCATTTTCAAACAGAAAGATTCGTCAATTATTGTAACAAGGAATTTCAAGTATTCCATCAACACTGTAGGATAAATATCAGGTTAGAAAATACAACACTTATTTTATTAAATGCAAAGAAAATGTAACTACAATCAATACAGTCAACCGATTGTTACCCTCCACTAGTTAGGTGTCAGTAGCGGGTTTAAACTGAACTACCTTGTTTTTTAGATGCCTCTCTCGGTTTTTCAGCACTAATTTGTTGTTTGCATTCACGTCTGTTCTCTGCACTTTCTGTAGCTACTCAGTCTGCGCAGGTACCTGTATGACCCTTCTAAGGTCACGCAGACAGTTATCATGAACAGACTTTGTCACTGATCTACGCAATCTCATGTGTGTAGGGCTGCTCATTCCCCTGTAGCACCGAGCTCTCACTGCCACATATGGGTTCACAATGTTTGAGACTACACTTACACAAGCAAAGGAAAATACAGAAAACCATATAAATAGCGTGACTCTCTTACAGTGCAAACATCTCTTGAAAATGTAAAGGAAAGTCATGTTTCCAAAAATGAAGGATGGTATGCTTTATGAGCTGTTGAACCTGCATAGTTTAGTGAAGCACAGGACAGCTAGACTAACACTAGAAACATCCCCTGCATAGTTTAGTGAATCTCAGGGCAGCTAGACTAACACTAGAAACATACCCTGCATAGTTTAGTGAAGCTCAGGGAGGCTAGACTAACACTAGAAACATACCCTGCATAGTTTAGTGAAGCTCAGGGCAGCTAGACTAACACTAGAAACATACCCTGCATAGTTTAGTGAAGCTCAGGGTGGCTAGACTAACACTAGAAACATACCCTGCATAGTTTAGTGAAGCTCAGGGTGGCTAGACTAACACTAGAAACATACCCTGCATAGTTTAGTGAAGCTCAGGGCAGCTAGTCTAACACTAGAAACATACCCTGCATAGTTTAGTGACGCTCAGGACAGCTACACGACTAACACTAGAAACATACCCTGCATAGTTTAGTGAAGCACAGGACAGCTAGACTAACACTAGAAACATACCCTGCATAGTTTAGTGAAGCACAGGACAGCTAGACTAACACTAGAAACATACCCTGCATAGGTTAGTGAAGCTCAGGACAGCTAGACTAACACTAGAAACATCCCCTGCATAGTTTAGTGAAGCTCAGGACAGCTACACAATTAACACTAGAAACATACCCTGCATAGTTTAGTGAAGCTCAGGGCAGCTAGACTAACACTAGAAACATACCCTGCATAGTTTAGTGAAGCTCAGGGCAGCTAGTCTAAAACTAGAAACATACCCTGCATAGTTTAGTGACGCTCAGGACAGCTACACGACTAACACTAGAAACATACCCTGCATAGTTTAGTGAAGCACAGGACAGCTAGACTAACACTAGAAACTTACCCTGCATAGTTTAGTGAAGCACAGGACAGCTAGACTAACACTAGAAACATACCCTGCATAGGTTAGTGAAGCTCAGGACAGCTAGACTAACACTAGAAACATCCCCTGCATAGTTTGGTGAAGCTCAGGACAGCTACACAATTAACACTAGAAACATACCCTGCATAGTTTAGTGAAGCTCAGGACAGCTAGACTAACACTAGAAACATACCCTGCATAGTTTAGTGAAGCTCAGGACAGCTAGACTAACACTAGAAGCAAACTAAATTAATAACATGGCCCGAAATTATGGTGATATTCGATATTTTTATCTATGTAAAACACCAGTTAATATATAGGTTTGTAAAATGGTACTTTTAAAATATACAACCTTCATTGACACTCACCTTTGTAGTTAAAAAGATACTCCTCAAAGAAAAATTTGTATCCCTTGTCCTGCTTTGAACTTTTCGTCTTTGAATATTTGCTTAGAAGACGGACCTAACTTTGGAAGAGGGATCAGAGACTGTGTTAGCAAAACGCACACCTACCTATATATATATATATATATTCTCTCATATTACCGAATTACAAATGGTACATTGAAATTTCATTCTGTTCAATATTTTATTTTAAAACAATTAAACTCAAAATCAATTATTGTAAGGTGACATTGGTTTTATGTTAGGAAATATTTTAAAGAAAAATAAAAAACTGAAATATCTTGCTTGCATAAGTATTCAACCCCCACACATTAATATTTGGTAGAGCCACCTTTCGCTGCAATAACAGCTTTAAGTCTTTTGGGGTAAGTATGTACCAGCTTTGCACACAGTGTCGGAGTGATTTTAGCCCATTCTTCTTGGCAGATTTGCTCCAGGTTGTTCAAGTTGGTTGGACAACGCTTGTGAACCGCAATTGTCAAATAGTGCCACAGAGTCTCGATGGGATTGAGATCAGGACTTTGACTGGGCCATTGTAGGGCATTCACCTTTTTGTTCTTGAGCCACTCCAATGTTGCTTTGGCCTTGTTCTTGGGATCACTGTCCTGCTGAAAGGTGAATTTCCTCCCAAGCTTCAGTTTTTTAGCAGACCGAAGCAGATTCTCTTGCAGTATTTTCCTGTATTTTGCTCCATCCATTCTTCCTTCAATTGTAATGAGATGCCCAGTCCCTGCTGATGAGAAGCATCCCCACAGCATGATGCTGCCACCACCATACTTCACTGTAGGGATGGTGTGTCTTGAGGCATGGGCAGTGTTAGGTTTGCGCCACACATAGCGCTTTGAGTTTTGGCCAAAAAGCTCTATATTGGTCTTATCTGACCACAAAACCTTTTCCCACATCGCAGCCGGATCACTCTCATGCTTTCTGGCAAACTCCAGACGTGCTTTCAGATGGTACTTTTTGATAAACGGCTTCTTTCTTGCCACCCTCCCATTCAGGCCAGTGTTATGCAGAGCTCTTGATATGGTTGACTGGTGCACCATTACTCCACTCCCAGCCACTGAACTCTGTAGCTCCTTCAAAGTGATTGTTGGCCTCTCTGTGGCTTCTCTCACAAGTCTCCTTCTTGTTTGAGCGCAGAGTTTTGAGGGATGTCCTTTTCTTGGCAGTGCCTGGGTGGTGTGATGCAGCTTCCACTTCCTGATTATTGATCCAACTCTGCTCACTGGGATATCCAAACACTTGGATATTATTTTGTACCCTTTCCCTAATCTATGCATTTGTATTACTTTATCTCTAACTTCTGTAGAATGCTCTTTGGTCTTCATTTTCCTTCAGATTCACAGCCTTACCAATGATCCTTCAACAGTGGGGTTTTTATCCAGAAAATGTGACAGCAACTTTAATGGTTCACAGGTGGAGGCCAATGGTAAGGTAGCTGTGTCCTCATTAGGGCAATTTCTTTCATCGGTGCAAACTGGGAGCTTCCACAGCACGGGGGTTGAATACATAGGCAAGCAAGATATTTCAGTTTTTTATTTTTCTTAAAAATATTTCCCAACATAAAACCAATGTCACCTTACAATAATTGATTCTGAGTTTCAGTGTTTAAAAATAAAATATCAAACAGAACAAAATTTCAATGTACCATTTGTAATTTGGTAATCTGAGAGAATTGGTCAGGGGTCTGAATACTTTTGCAAGCCACTGTATATATATACACCCGGAACCTCATATTATTATTATGATTATGATTTGTAGTAGTAGTAGTTCTTTGTATCATATTAATAACATGCATGTGGAAGTATTATTACAGTACATTAAGTGATTCATATGCAGTATTAAGCAGTGTACATTTTAAAATAAACTATTAAGTGCTGGTTGGATTGGATGGGAGTCCCTGTCTTAAGCACCGACATAGTAAACCAGCTGGAAAGCTCAGTCTTTGGGGCTGGGAGTCACTCTTTGGGATAGTCAACCCTTGGCATCTCTGTAGCTAATACCAAAAGCTGCTTTGCCCTGCTGGTGGAGTTGGTCAGAGTTCAAAATGGCTGCAGGAAGAGAGCGGATATGAGACATTAGGAAGTTGTCCGGAAGTACAGCACTGAAATGCTGTACCTTCTTCTCCAGGTTCAAATAAATTACTATTAAAAAAATAAAATTCACCTTTACCATAATGCATGCATTTACTGTAATTATTTTGTTATCACCTTATACTTTAATATTACTTTGATTACTGATTACTGATTATTGACTCCAAAAAGTTTGTTAAATATTACTGACTTATTTCTTTAAGATGTAGCCTATTACTGATTACTTACTTTAATATTCTAATAATAATAATAATAATAATAATAATAATAATAATAATAATAATAATAATAATAAACTTACTCATAAATCCATCTTTTATTGTTGATTCCAAATTGCATACTTTTAAATTCTGCTTCAAATTTACACAACATTTTTTGCATTCCAGTCGTTTAATTAACTTCTTTTCTGAACTGTAACATAGCCAGCTTCTCTAAACTAGCATTGTTTATATACGGAACACACAGAGTTGTACAGTGAGTTTCACTGTAATGTGATGTTAAGAAGAGATTTGAATCATGTGAGGGAAAGCTCATTCCAGCGCGCTCACAAGCCCAGCTCCTTTCTTGCGTCACTGTTTTGTTTGTTTCTTTTCGTTCTTTAGAAACAGAAGGGACCCCCAGGGCCATATGGACCTCAAGGGGAGCCCGGACCCCCGGTAAGAACTGAACAATATCATGAGTGCTTCATACCCTCTGCATACTTAAGGTATCTCACTTCATAGGATCCTATTGTGGAAAAAGTTAAGAATAGTTACGAATTGTATCACTTTTACCAAGGGGGTTACTTCTGAAAAGACTCGAATAATTTGAATTTCTGAAGTTTTGGTGCTTTTAGAAATGGTCATTTTGACAAACTAGTCTTCATGCAGGGCTGTTGCTGTACACATGTAAAGCAAACTGATGCTTGTTGTTTCTTAAGGGAACCACACCTTTGTTTTGTGAAATGTAATTACATTAATAACAGAGTTCTCTCTACAGGGCTCTCCTGGCATTCCTGGCAAGCAAGGGCCGAAAGGGGAACGAGGGAAAATCGTAAGTATCCACTTTGAACTGTGAACTTCTCAAGCACTTTGTAAGAGCTATATCTAAATCTATATTCTAATCAAGTAATTTATCAAGTAATATTTATTTCGGTACACAAATTCTTTGTGATCTATCCTCTGAAAATAACATCAGATGTTGCCTATAGAAAGTCTACACCCCCTTGAACTTTTTTTCACACTTTATTGTGTCAGTGACTCAGAGTTTCATCCATTTAAATGAGGATTTTTTTCCCCACTTATCTATACACCATACTCCACACTGTTAAGGGGAAAAAAGTTTTTTATTGAGAAAAAAATTATGTATAAAAAATACAAAAACAGCAGGTTTTCCTCAAGGACTTCTCTGTACTTTGCTCCATTCATTTTCCCTTCTATCCTGACAAGTGCCCCAGTCCCTGCCAATGAGAAACATCCCCATAACATGATGTTGCCACCACCATGCTTCACAGTAGGGATGGTGTTCTTTGGGTGATGCGCTGTGTTGGGTTTGCGCCAAACATAACGCTTTGCATTTAGGCCAAAAAGTTCCATTTTAGTTTCATCAGACCACAAAACTTTTTGCCACATGGCTACAGAATCTCCTGAGTGTTTTTTTCCATACTTCAAAATGGGATTCAAGGTGGGATCTCGAGTAATGGCTTCCTTCTTGCCACCCTACCATACAGACCAGATTTGTGGAGTGCTTGAGATATTTTTGTCACATGCACACTTTGACCAGTCTTGGCCAGAAAAGCCTGTAGCTCTTGCAAAGTTGCCATTGGCCTCTTGGTAGCCTGTCTGATCAGTCTCCTTCTTGCTTGGTCATCCAGTTTGGAGGTGCCATACACCTTCCACTTCTTAATGATCGTCTTGACCATGCTCCAAGGGATATTCAAGGCTTTTGATACCCATCCCCTGATCTGTGCCTTTCAACAACTTTGTCCCAGAGTTCTTTTGAACTTGGTGTGTGATTTTGAAGGCGATTGGTTACACCTGAGCTAATTTAGGATTGCTATTGTAGTTATTGTAGCTTGCAGACTATTCAGTTTGTTTAAACAATTATGATTTATTCGCACGACATTACAAAACAACCAATAATAATAATAATAATAATCATTCCGGTAATCAGTCAAAGCAACTTCTATATTATTAAATATAAGATATTCTTTCAAAATCAAATAGTCAATAATCAATAATCCATAGTCAGCTACACAAACTGCACACTCCCCACACAATGTGCATCATCTACACAGACTATATACTCAATCCTCACACAGTATTGGTCATCTACACAGGCTAATAATGGTCTGTTGTTTTCTCTGTGCTTGTCGTGCAGGGTTACCCAGGACCCCCGGGTTTGCCTGGACCCCCAGGCCGGCCAGGGAGAGATGGGCTTCCCTTAACAGACGCAGAGCCAGGACCGCCAGGGTTCCCTGGAGAAAAAGTATGTGTTACTAATGATTATTCTATGAAAGTAACATATTAACTTGAAAATCTTTTTTTTTGTTTAACCCAAACAATCTGTATTCTCTGTAGCCATCATCCAGTTTGAAAAGCTCAGATTTAAAAGCTGAAGATGTGGGGTCAGGTACACCAATTTGGAGCAATTACACTCCAAATATACATAATTTCCATTTAAAAGAACCACAAGTACATAATAAACAGAACTCAAGAGATGTTACAGTATTTGCCACTATAGTGAGGCTTTAGCAATGGACCAAAAATACCCACCTGTCAAAGGGTTAAAAATAATGTTTAGTGTAGCAATGGATCCAAGAGAGAGAGAGAGAGATTTAGCAGTGTACAGTATATCAGCAGACTAACAGACAGCTGGGGTCACCCTTTACCCGCGCTTCCTCTATGCATGTTAGGAAGACATCTAACAGGTCACTCCCAGCCAATCACTGCTGTGTTAGCTGTGACCACAAGAGGGAGCTCTGACTAAACAAGTCAAGTCAAAACAATGAAACAGACTTGAAGTGTTAACACAACGTACAACTTTCCTGAACATACAGATGACTGATTCAGCATAATCGAAAAGATACAATAGGTTATTGCAGTGCACGGTAAGAAATATTCATTTTAAACCATAAACCAAATTTTTTAGCATTTTCAAAAATTCTCATTGTTACAGTAGGTGTGTGTATTCACTGGGATCACATTGTCATGCAAGCTAAAAGGTGGCACAGGTAACTGCACACTAAGGACTATTTACAAGTATCTTACATGTGTACAAGTACACCTTCTCACCTGAAGGGGAGACATACCGGTATATATACAGTAAACTCTCCACTTTATATTTATTGCATTTAAAAAAATCATTTTGAAGAATTAAAAAAAAAATTATGATGAAATGCTCAGTTTTAACTGAGATGATAATAAGAACAACCACCAAAGGACATACCTAGAAAGAACAAATCCTTTCAGTGCTCCACATAATATGGGCATGAAGTGTGTAGGCAAAAGCTTTCGTCGTTCCGAAGGGAGCACATCTTCTCCGGGACAGCTTTGAAGATTACATCATTGCGCCTTCGTTGAAGAACTTCGGAGTTTGATGAGTTGAGAGCGATGAGATGTTTTGAAGAAAGTGCGAATCCGAAGAGCATCGAAAATCCTAAATAACACAATGTATATGGGTTTCCTTGTACTGTAAACAAGCCCGTGTCGGTCCTTCCATTGGGTCATAGTATTTGATAGACAGTTGCGTCTCACACAAAAAGGGTGTGTTAGAAATTGAATGTATCCACCTATTTCGTTATCCAAAGATTTTACATTGATCATTTAAACCTCCTATTAACATAACTTTAGTTACATTCATTAGAGAAGCATATACATTTCAGTTACATTCTCTATACAAAGTAATGATTACAAAAACATATAAAATATAAAACACATCATAATGCAATTAAAGGATAATATTTAAGAATATTTAAAAATTAGTTTATAATATTCATTTAAAACACAATAAACCCTTCAGGTTTATTGGAAAACTTGCTTAAAATAACTATTAAACCTGTGTCTACAAGTTATGTAATAAAAATTATTCTTAAAGCATTTTAAGTAACTTTTAACACAATAATGGTACAACTGCACAGTCACTGTAGCTTCCCTTGGTATGTTTTATGACACCTTAGGAGGCCAGACAATCAGATAGCATTTTGTAAGGCGAGCTTCAAAGAGTTAGCACTATGTTTGGCCTGTGCCTTATCTTCTAGCTTTGAAGTAGTTCTGGTTAAGAATGTTCTGGAATTGGTGTTAACAACCCAATCAGACAGCATGCCACAGACAATAGTCTGAATTAAATATCTGGGAAATGCTTATATTAAAATGAATTTAACCATGAATTTCATTGACAATGAGAGGCAGTGCTATATCTCTGGGTTACTCATTGTGTGAGAGGCAGTGCCGTATCTCTGTTGTCATTGTGTGAGAGGCAGTTCTGTATCTCTGTTGTCATTGTGAGAGGCAATGCTGTATCTCTGGATTACTCATTATGTGAGAGGCAGTGCTGTATCTCTGTTGTCGTTGTGTGAGAGGCAGTGCTGTATCTCTGTTGTCATTGTGTGAGAGGCAGTGCTGTAACTCTGGGTTACTCATTGTGTGAGAAGCAGTGCTGTATCTCTGGTTCTCACTGTGTGAAGCAGTGATGTATCTCTGTGGTTCTCATTGTGTGAGAGGCAATGCTGTATCCCAGGAGTACTCATTGTGTGAGAGGCAGTGCTGTATCTCTGATCTCATTGTCTGTGAGGCAGTGCTGTATCTGTGGTTCTCATTGTTTGAAAGGCAATGTTGTATCTCTGTTCTCACTGTGTGAGAGACAGTGCTGTATCTCTGTTCTCATTGTGTGTGAGGCAGTGTTGTATCTCTGGAGTGCTAATTGTGTGAGAGGCAGTGCTGTATCTCTGGAGTGCTAATTGTGTCAGAGACAGTGTTGTATTTGGTTCTCATTGTGTGAGAGACAGTGTTGTATCTATTCTCATTGTGTGAGAGACAGTGCTGTATCTCTGTCCTCATTGTGTGTGAGGCATTGCTGTATCTGAGGAGTGCTCATTGTGTGAGAGGCAGTGCTGTATCTCTGTTGTGCTCCTTGTGTGAGAGGCAGTGCTGAATCACTGGAGTGCTCATTGTGTGTGAGGCAGTGCTGTATCTTTGGAGTTTTCATTATGTGTAAGACAGTGCTGTATCTCTACAGTTGTCATTGTGAGGGGCAGTGCTGTATCTCAAGAGTGCTCATTGTGTGTGAGGCATTGCTGTATCTCAACAGTTCTCATTGTGTGATGGTTGTGGTTGTGAGTCATGGCATTACAGCTGCTGTTGTGTTTCAGGGTCCAAAGGGATATAAAGGGGAGCGAGGAATTCCTGGAGAGATGGGCGAGCCGGTAAGGAATGCTGATATTTAATGAATGTTTCTTTAAAATCCATTCTAACTGAGTTCTAACCAATGTTTTAAAATCAACTTCCTTCACTCTTATTAGCACTAGCAGAATTATCAATGGGTCCCATTCAAAGAAGTTGTAGCCAAGGTTTTAAAATCCAGTTTCTTACTGCCTTTTTACTACCCATTGGGGTTTCATGTCCCCAGTGATGGAGGTGTCCATACATATGTACAGCATGAAGCATTTACCTGTTTGTGAAGAATTTTGGTAGGATAGGTATGAGAATCTGAGACTGTATAGACACGTGTGTGTGTGTCATACATATTTCGATATTGCATTACTGCATTTATTTAGACAGTCGCCTATCCAGCTGTGATAACATTTGGTAATGACAGTCTTTATCACAGTCGTTATTGAGTGGATCTGCACAGGAGAATAATTACTTTATCACATGTCAGTCCTGTGGATGCAGGGCATGGTGATCTGGACTTGGTCACGCTAATGGGGATAAATAATAGGACCCACATGTCAGAAAATAAGTGTTAAGAAAGGTTATTGTCCATTTAAAAGTCCT
The DNA here is from genome assembly GCF_017654505.1 of Polyodon spathula. Classification (NCBI taxonomy): domain Eukaryota; kingdom Metazoa; phylum Chordata; class Actinopteri; order Acipenseriformes; family Polyodontidae; genus Polyodon; species Polyodon spathula. The sequence goes on along the minus strand of NC_054551.1, from coordinate 17,872,664 downwards.
ATCACTATAATAACTGGAGCTGAAAGACAGTTGATGTCTGTTTAGCAAAAATGAGTCATGGCTTTTCTTATTAAGCAGCCAACGCAGGTGTTCAAATTGTAGGGCAAGGCTGTGATTTAAAGATTACAGCAGTTCATTTGGTTAGATATACTAGTTAAGACATTTTTCTAGACGCATTTTAAAGTTGATAAACAATCCCCAGATAAAGTGTACCTATCTAGCCCCAATTCCCTAATGCTGTTTTTGTATTGAACAGTGAACAGTATATCTTGATGCAATCTATGTTTCAGATTTTATTTTTCTTGGTCTCACAAAAATCTTTAATAAATCACTTGCCTTTTAGAGTAACATATTTGACTAGCGTTCTTCATCAATACACCATAAAACCTGTTCATTATACAATAGGTTTCACATCTTTCAGTTATCAGTCATTCCTGTCCAGCTGAGCTTGGATATTTCTGCCCAGGCTGCATTTGTTCGGATGCTGCTCTTAAGCACAGAATAAACAGAAAATGATCACATTAAGTAGCACAGCCTTTGTAACAGTTGCACAATGAAGAGGTTGCTCTATAAGGTGAGTGATTTATTACAGTATTGCGTGAGCCCCTAAACAATACAGTTTGAAAAGGAGCCAGTCTAAATCGCAAGAGCAGTTTTCAAATAGTACTTTGAATACTAGACCCCTATTTGTACCCATTAGCATGACCAAGCCCAGCTGCTTTTTCATGATACTGACCACTCTAATTTGGTATTTTCAATCATATGTTCCTGACATCAGAGCTCCTTAATTATTTCATAGCACTATATTTCATGAATCCAGTTCATTCACGCTTAGGTGTTGACAGTAAACTACACGTACTGTATATAAATGGCAATATGTGCTTTATAAAAAAAGACTGGAATTCTGTCTAATTGGCCAACTTTGGAAAGATGTAAACGGAACAGTGTCTGAGTAGAAGGAATACATGGATTCTGGGTAAACATTGTGAACCTGTAATAAACTGAATCAAATAGGCAGATGTTGCAATTAGTTCAATGCTACCATTTGTCTACTTCATAGTTCCTTATAAGTTGAAATGAAGGAACATGTGTGTTTTTAGGGATACGAAGGGGAACCCGGGCCACAGGGGCAGAAAGGCAGAAAAGGCATAATGGTAAGTTACATTTTTAACCACAAACACTGACCTGTACGGCAATGCAGAGCTGTTTCAGGGGTCAAATCAAAAGAACATCAGCTGGGAGCTCTGCCGTAACTTGAGTAGTATTAACAGGGTTTTCAAAAATATACATGAACGGAGTAGAGATAGAGAATCTATTCTTCAGACTGAGAATCACTCATAGTAGAGGATAAGGCTACCATGTTCACATTTGGACGGGGCCTTGTGAAAACCAAAAAATATTGGTGTATTCAATTAATTTAAAAACCATTAAAAATATATATAAGGACATTTACCATTTTGTTCCTTAGACACTCCAGTGTAGCTTTGGCTGTGTGCTTTGGGTCGTTGTCATGCTTAAAGGTGAACTTCCGTCCCAGTTTCAGCTTTCTTGCAGAGGGCAGCAGGTTTTCCTCAAGGACTTCTCTGTACCTTATTCCATTCATTTTCCCTTCTATCCTGACAAGTGCCCCAGTCCCTGACAATGAGAAACATCCCCCATAACATGATGCTGCCACCACCGTGCTTCACAGTAGGGATGGTGTTCTTTGGGTGATGCGCTATGTTAGGTTTGCGCCAAACGTAACGCTTTGCATTTAGGCCAAAAAGTTCCATTTTAGTTTCGACAGACCACAAAACTTTTTGCCACATGGCTACAGAATCCCCTGAGTGTTTTTTTGCATATTTCAAAACGGGTTTCAAAGTGAGCTTTCTTGCCACCCTACCATACAGGCCAGATTTGTGGAATGCTTAGGATATTGTTGTCACATGCACACTTTGACCAGTCATGGCCAGAAAAGCCTGTAGCTCTTGCAAAGTTGCCATTGGCCTCTTGGTAGCCTCTCTGATCAGTCTCCTTCTTTGCTTTGAAATGCACTACCCAGCAGAGGGAACTGCTGAATTTATCCTGAAATCATGTGAATCACTACAATTTAACACAGGTGGAGGCCACTTAACTTGGTGTGTGATTTTGAAGACGATTGGTTACACCTGAGCTTATTTAGGATTGCTATTACAAGGGGGGTGGACGCTTATCCAACCAAGCTATTTTAGTTTTTATTTTTAATTCATTTTCTACAAATTTCTAGAATATTTTTTTTTTCAATTGGAAGTTGTGGGGTAGGATGTGTAGATAAATGAAAAAAAACACTATTTTAATGCATTTTAATTCCAGGCTATAAGTCAACCAAAGGTGAACATTTTGAAAGGGGGTGTAGACTTTCTATAGGCACTGTATGCGTGTGTGTGTGTGTGTGTGTGTGTATATATATATATATATATATATATATATATATATATATATATATGCACACACACACACATATGTGTGTGTGTGTGTGTATATATATATATATATATATATATATATATATATATATATATATATATATATATATATATATCATATATAAAGTCAACCTACAATTAAACGATACTTCACATTTACAACAGTACTAAGTAGCACACAATACAATTTTTTGAAAGGTCGAAAAAAATGTGACACTCCACTCTGTGGATGAATACAGAGCATTCTAATTAACATAAAGCACTTTGACAGATAACTTACACAAGCAAACTAAGAATACAAATAAATTCAAATATTATTTTGACAATAAAACCACTTTAGATAAATGTGCGTACTTTATTTTCTTTTAATTGTTAGTGATTGTATCTGAGATCAGTTATATACAGTATAGTCACTGAAAACAACAACTCTTACTTGAACTCCAGTCTCTGAGAATTGCTGCTTGATGTTAGTTTTTAGTTAATGAATTTTCTATATGCTTATAACCAGTAAACTAAATATAGGCATTTACACGTTTAAAGATGGAAGCCTTAGCAGAAGAACAGGAGTCCATTACTATGATTATAAAGTGGATCTTATATAGTATTACTAGTATTCTTTCAAGATTGAAACAGAATGGAGCTCCGCACAAGGGTTATAGAAAGGGCAGGCTCTGAAACTTCACCATGAATGTTCTTAATGTTTAGGGCACCGTTTTGAATCAGACATTTCTGTATTTATTTATGTGGTTGCATTTCAGCGAGTGTTTGGGTCATTTTGCAGGTTTGCACTTGCTCTAAAATGTGCGCTTGCAGAAACCCCTCTTTCTTTCAATAGTGACCCATTAGATCACACCAGCAAAGCTGCTGTTTTTTTCAGAGCAGATGAATATGAATATTACATTGTAAATACAGTTGTTTGTGTCTGTAGTGGAAGAATCAATCTTCAGTGCTCTATAAGATCCTAAGACAGCAGAACCAAACCTAACCTTCACTTCTTCAGTCCCGCAGAAATTGCTAACAACGTTTTTCCTGTCTGCAGGGTGATAAAGGAGAACGGGGACTTGTTGGTGGACCAGGGTATCTTGTAAGTAATCAGAACATTATCAGGGCTCTATGGACTGTGTACTGGGGGGACTAGGGACGAAGAACACAATCATACCCAACTATAACAGTGACGTCCTGTGCAATGTCAGCTGTTAGTAGGGAGCCTCTATATCTGTGATTTATGTAATGATACTCAATTCAACTTCTCAGTGGGAATTATGTGATACGATGCAGGCTGGGGGTATTATACAGTTGTTTTTACCAGTGAACTATTGTTAGTCAGTACAAATGATAGTTTTCTAAAAAGAGGGTCAGTTATAATGAAATGCCATTTTGCCAGCTATTAAATCAATCCCAACACCCTCTTCATGGTATTCAAACCATAATATTCAAACAGTTTGAAGGGACAGTGTGGTCCAATGAAGGATACACACACTTGAACTTTACTCTTCTCTTCCTTCAGGGTTTAATAGGACCCAGAGGACCCAGAGGATTCTATGGACCGACTGGACCTCGTGTAAGTACAAATGTGTGGAAACCCACTGGGATCCATTACAATCATAAACATTACCATGAAGAAACTGAAGCTTGCAGAATCATCAACAGAACACAGCTTTACCAGTATTGGCAACACAATTATCTGGAACAAATACAGAGGAAAAGAGGGTTCTAGCTAATGAAATAGTACTTAAATCTCACCTGCTTTGTACTTCCATTCTTAAAGTATACCTTAGGTGAAATGACCAAGGAAGTGCAAATATAGAAAACTGTGAAAGTATAACTCATAGATTTCTCTATCCTAATATGGTACCACATATACATTAAAAAATTAAATCAGTGTTTGCTGTTACATCTGCTTCTTTCAAACACCACATCTGAGATATATATGGCGAATGGAAGTGCATGACAGGTTTTTGGAATATTTTATGAGCTATAACCCTTGTAAGAGAGTGGGCAAAAGGTACCTTGAAAGGAGTAGTATTCCAGCCCAGCCAGGGTTCTCAGGGGAAGCAGATCCTTTGAATAGAGACCAGCAAGCAGACAGCAAGATCAGCACTCCAGACAGCGACCAGTGGAAGTGTAGAGAATCAGCAAGATCAGCAATCTGAACAGCGACCATTGGACCTGTAGGGATAGCAAGATCAGCACTCCGGACAGCAACCAGTGGAAGTGTCGGGAGAGACAAGAAGATCAGCACTGCAGACAGCGACCAGTGGAAGTGTAGAGAGACAGCAAGATCAACAGTCTGGACAGTGACTCATGGAGAGGAGTTATACAAAAATATTGGTATAAATGTATATAAAAAAAGAAAAAAACATGACCTTTCAATTGGGCATTTACTACAGTACAAAGCAGTGCACAATACACTTTTCTAGTAAGGTAAAAAAAAAAAATCTAATGATTTAGGAAATGTTGTATGCATGTGCTTCTGTGGTGGAGTACAGAGCATTTGGAAAACCTAATTTACTAACTAATTAACTTGAAGCACAATCTTAAGCACACGCCAGCAGCCAGTTAAGTTTCAACATATAACTTACACAAGCAAACTAAGAATGAAAATAAATATAGAGTAATATATTGGCTGCAGTGCATTATGAGAAACCATAAATCACCATAAATCACGAGAGCGCAGAACCCTGAGATGAGATAAAGCAAAGTTGCCAGTGCTTAAACAGACCGTATTGTGACAGGGTCATATTTACTGGTGTCTTTTTTGCTCGAGCTAAAGTGCAATACAACTTTTTTTTTTTTTACCATGGGCCAGAGTGTATCGGAATGGCCAAAAGTTTTGCATCACCGTAGAATTTTAGGATTGAACATAACGCTTTTATTTAACATTATGTAATCAAAGCTACAAAAATATACAGCAAAAGTCTACCAGAAGCCATAGTAGTACTTAGCACAGGCATTGAATGCATAGGACAGCAAGAAGCAGACTAGGTCTACTTTGACAGACAGCATTCAGAGGGCGTGTACTTGAACAGAGATTTTCTGGACATCCCTGATCCATTTTCTAATATGGCAATAAAATTGCTTTAGATTTACACACAAAAAAAACGCTTTGCACATTCCTTATGTACTGTTTAAACACCCACTCCATGCCACTGGGTTTCTGGTATTTCTACTCATATGCAGATTAGATGGAATATAATGTGCTGTCAGATACAATATTCAGTGTGTACGCAAATTATTTATTTTACTGCACTGTGACTTTTGGACTGTTTGAGAAAGCAACAAGGAGCGATTGTGTATGAACTGATCAAGACTAGAAAACCCACTCACTACTGTTACATTCGGCCCATCTTGCTCGTTTGGTTGTTAGTAGCTTATTGATTCCAGAATCTCATCAAGCAGCTTCTTGAAGGATCCCAGGGTGTCAGCTTCAATAAAATTACTGGGGAGTTGGTTCCAGACTCCCATAATTCTCTGTGTAAAAAGTGCCCCCTATTTTGTGTTCTGAATGCCCCTTTATCTAATCTCCATTTGTGGCCCCTGGTCCTTGCTTCTTTTTTAACGTTGCGTAATCTTCTTTGTTCAAGACTGAATAGATTCAATTATTTTAGCCTGTCTGCATGTGACATGCCTTTTAAACCACGAATAATTCTGGTCGCTCTTCTTTGCACTCTTTCTAGAGCAGCAATATTCTTTTTGTAGTGAGATGACCAGAACTGAACACAGTATACTAGATGAGGTCTTACTAATGCATTGTGCAGTTTTAACATTACTTCCCTTGAGTTAAATTTAAATTTGTTGTTATACAGAGAAGGTTTAATATTCTATTGTCTCACGTTTCTGATCCTTATGTGTTTATTAATTCAGGGTGAAGCTGGCGAGGCAGGCTTTTCAGGGCCTCCTGGACCATTGGTAAGAAATTCGGCTCACTTCTCCTCTCTCTCTGGTTCACACAGCAGAGTTTTGGTATGTACTCATAAGGTTGAATGAAAGCACTGGTTTTATCAGTCTAGTTTAAATTGGACACTGTGTTTGTACAGTCCAGGGTGCGTAACTGGAACTGGCCACTGAGAGGCAGTTTCTCAGCACCAGCTGATATGCACCAGTGCAATTCTCATGGACTATTTTCAACAGATGTAGTTCTGAGCCCAGGTATTAGTTATGAAAAATAGTAATTCATATTATTAAAACATTAATTTAAATTTTAAACCATTGCCTATAATAGCAGTATTAGTTTATATATCTATTGTCTGTTTAATGATAAAACATTGCCTATGATCTCTTGTGTGCAGGGTGCCTCTGGGCCGAGGGGAATGAAAGGCGTGCCGGGGGTGAATGGAGCTCAGGTAGGACCAGTGAGGGCAGATACTGAGGCCAGTATGACGCTCTTCCATCAGTCTGTTCATTGTCCTCTCAGGGAAACATTAGAGGTTATTAAAGGCATCTATAAGTAGGAATTTTACCAAAATGGAACAGGTGGAATCCCAGTTAACTTGTGCAATTAATGCTGTAATTGATTTGAAGATTTTTATCTATTCAAAATTCAAGAATGCCGTAAGCCCATGGCCTCTGCTATACTCCTCTAGCAGATGGAATGATCTGTTCAGTGTAAGTAAACACATCTGTCCATTAAAAAGTGTAAAGATGATAGCCAGCAAAAATGAAACTTGAAATCAGGAAAACAAAAGTTGTTGTTCATAACAAGTTTTAGAATTTCATACGAATGTAGAAGCAATATGAATTCTTCCACATGTTTGTAATGTTGAATTACTTCAATGACCACTAGTGACACAAGGAGTAACAGGCCATGGTAGTGATTTGTCCGTGTGTAAGCATGGGCTGGTGGGCTTCTTCTTCTTAAACATTTTTAAAACATGCAAAATAACAAAATATTTTTATCTCCCTCAAATCAACAAAAATAACACATGCAAGTTAGAATAGAATATAAATATGTGATTTATAAGTAACGCCAAGTTACACAATGAAAATGAAACAAACAGTAGCTCACCCCAGTTTGTATTTTGCTGTCAATTCCAGGGTCAGCCAGGAGCCATGGGTCCACGCGGACCAAGGGGGCTGCCAGTGAGTATCTGATCAGCAGTCGTTTGTTTTGATTTTTTGTTAGCACTCTGGTAATACAGAGCAAGTGCTAAACCTGCAGTGGCCAGCATGATACATTCGAGAAAAATTATCAGGCAAAATCTAATGGTACCCATCACATTGGCCTGTGACCCTAATATGGCTGCCATGTTGTGGTCATGTGACTTTTTGTTGTGTACTTGGATGATCTCCCGGTGACACAGCATACTGTGAATGATCACATGATCCTTCAACAAATACACAAGAGCAGGCTCTGTGTCACAGAGTCCAAGTGTACATGTACAGTACTATAGTGAAGACCATTTGAAAAGGGTAGGGTTAGCATACTGTGGCATTCTTCTTTCCACCAATAACTGCCTTGTCCCATTGCAGCTACCTGATACCTGTGCTACCATTGCCCCTCAGCACAGAACCATTCCAATTCCACTGTAGTAACACTGTCTGCATTGTCATTGAAGATCATTTGGGAAGGGTATAGTTAGCATACTGTGTTCCCATTCCACCAATGGCAGCCTCTTCCCATTGCGGCTGCCCTATACTTGTGCATCCATTGCCCCTCAGTACAGAACGGATACCTCTGTAATATCTACATTGCCATTGAAGACCATTTGGGAAGAGTATAGCAGACAGTGGTACCGTTCCACTAATACCAGCCTTGTGCTACCACTGACTCTCTGTACAAAACCGTTGGCATTGTAGTGCTGCTGTCTGCTTCGATGTTGCTGATAGTAATGCACTGTATCGTCCTGTGTGATTCTGTGTGTGTTTGCAGGGAGAGGCTGGGAGCAATGGCATGCAGGGCCTTGTCGGAGGGCCTGGACCTCAGGTAGAACAAGCAGGGAACTTTGTATTTATTTATTTATTTTTGAATCACGCCACTATTTTTGGAGCGACATGTAAATAATTCAACATAATCATTTAGGAAAACCTCTCCTGTTTACAGTCCTTGATTTTTTAAGCATTGGCTGGTTGTTTACAATTGAAGAAAAACAAATATACATCGACTCCATGCTTAACAATACATGTTAGTCCACAAGTGCCTCATCGAGTTAAAGCTCTGCCGCGGGGAGCACAGGATGAGTCATACAGCTTGGATGGCGCCATTTTTAGTCCGGGCTGTGGAAAGAGGCCGAACTTTGCTGGGGACTCTGAAGGGGACGTCACATTGGCTCTGACACTGTCGGGGTGGGGGATGGGGAAACCGGCAGGCATTCCTTCTCCTCATCGCTCAACAACAAACCCTACTGGCCAGTCACCGAGCACATTCAGAGTGGATAAGAGGCAGACTGGTCTCTGTTCTCCAGGTGTAAAAGCGATTCTGGCTTTAGGCTTGTGAGATCAAGGGATGCTCACACGCCTCAGAACGTCTGTGCTGTGGTGAGGATAAAAAACACAATTGGACTTTCCAAACTGGGGAGAAAATTAATTTAAAAAAATAAATAATTGGTCAATCTAAAGTTTTATTAAAAACAAAACAAACAAAAAGAAAACATGTCAAAAACAGGCCCCAATAACAAATATGTGAACAAGATGATAAAAGATGGCACTGGATGTTTTACTATAAATGAATATGAAATAATTATTTATTTTTATGGGCTCTAAATTACTACTGCTCCTGACATAAACAAACAAGTGTTATTAAATTTGCAGGGAGATACCAATAATGTAGCCACAGTATGTGTAACAGAGGCTGTTGGAATGCACTATTGTACGTATTACAACTATATTTAATTAATACAATATATTTAATTTAATTAATACAGGAGACTACAAAATAGAGATATTTTACAAAAGAAAAGAGCTATCATAAAAGGCAGTATTGTTGGCTGTCGAGGTATAATTATTTATACTTAAACTGCTGTAGTTAATATTAATAAAGACACCAAACTGTATCACTTTAGGATATGGACCTTGCTGAGCTTAAACCTTTAGTGTCACTTGATGTAAAAAGCCCTTGTGGGATACTGAACCCAGCCTATCTGGAATAGTCTTCACAAGCTGGGTGTGTGGCTGTGATCCCTTTTGAGCTTAAACTTACAAAAAACAAACAATGCTGTGATGATAAGAATGGGGAAACTAAATAACATGCAGCATGGGGAGGGGATGTGTGTGCTTCTGACATGCCTGTGTTTCTCTGCAGGGGAAACCAGGGAGGGAGGGCCCCCGGGGGCAGAAGGGGGACACAGTAAGTACAGCAGTTCCTACAAGACAGTCAAGTCAATTAAAAAACATCATAGATGTTGGAAAAGCTGACTAAAGCCTGTTGCCATAGACCTTGCATTAAAATCTAAAGCTATGTACAAAAACAGTTTATATTAACCTGTTAATAATTACCAGTAATTTTCACTGTCATACGATATTACCATTGTTTTATTATCATGCATAACATAATAATAATCTCGGGGTACAGGAAGTCTGCCTGCCTGTCTGTCTAATAGTAATCAAACTTGTTAAGGACATTTCTTAAAACAAGTTATTGAGAGGATCATAATCTGGGGGATATGGAGGAGGTAGTTGTCCATCTGTCTGTATGTCAAACTTAACCCTAATCTTAACCAAATCATTATTAACAGTTATTACTGTGTAACAAACATAATTTCAGGAACCTAATAATTAATAATTGTTGGCCAGTACTAGCACCTCTTATCCAATTACTTTACCAGTGCCACCTGTATGTACATTTTCCATACTGTATATCTAGAGAACCTTTTATCCAATTGTGATTAAAAAAAACTTGCTAAAAAGATTCTGCTCAGAGCATCAAGATCTGTGGCTATAGAAGCACATTTACCTAAATGTGGTGAAAATTTCTTGAGAGAATCTGGTGGTATGCGATAACACTTATGTAGATCATGGGTACACTGATGCTAATTGCATCTGAATTGAATGAGCTGCTTCAAACGATGAAGGTATGATCACATGATGTGTTCTCTTGTAAATCGCAGGGAGAGCCCGGGGAAGCTGGTGTGATTGGGGACCCTGGAGGTAGTGGAGCCACGGTAAGGAGCATGCTCCCTCGCTCGCTCACTCTGTGTCTGCTGTCTATCTATCTGTCTGTCTTCGTCATTGATTGATTGATTGATTGATTGATTAGAGCACTGTGTTGGGTACAGGTTTGTCTTCCTTCATGTGCAGTGTATTAGGTAATACAGTTCCGAGAAAAATGAATTAGACAAACAATGAGTAATTAAGATTAAGATTTTTCATGTGAAAAAGTAAGTGAACCCCTGGTTTTATCAGCTCAATGAAGAGGCTAATTAGGATCAGATGTTTAAATAATTAGGTAGATCTTCAGGGGTGAGTTTGGGAGGCCCCACCCTATATAAAGATCAGAAACTTTGTGAGTTTGGTCTTCACCATACAGGTGTGTGGAAACATGTCATGCCACAATCAAAATAAATCTCTGAGGACCGTTATTGATGCTCTTTAGTCTAGAATGGGTTACAAAACCATTTCTAAGTATTTGGGGCTCCACCAATCCACTGTCAGACAGATAGTCTACAAATGTAGAAAGTTCAAGACCACAGACACTCTACCCAGGAGCGGTCGTCCTACCAAAATCTCTCCAAGAGCAAACCGGAAAATCATCAAGGAAGTCACAAAGAACCCCAGAGTAACATCCAAGGATCTGCAGGCCACTCTCGCCACTAATGTGAGTGTTCATGACTCAACTATCAGAAAAAGACTGAACAAGAAGGATAGCCAGGAGGAAACCACTGCTCTCTAAAAAGAACATTGCTACCCATCTGAAGTTCGCAAAAGAGCACATAGATGATCCACAAGACTTCTGGAGCAATGTTCTCTGGACAGATGAGTCAAAGGTAGAACTTTTTGGCCTCAATGAGAAATGTTATGTTTGGCGAAAACCAAACACTGCGTTCAAACAGAAGAACCTCATCCCAACCGTCAAGCATGGTGGTGGGAGTGTGATAGTTTGGGGCACCTTTACTGCCTCAGGACCTGGATGGCTTGCCATCATTGACACAACCATGAATTCTGCATTGTGAGAGGAGATTGTCAGGCCATCCGTCCATGAGCTGAAGCTGAACCGAAAGTGGGTCATGCAGCAAGACAATGATCCTAAACATACAAGCAGATCTACAATAGAATGACTGCAGAAGAAGAAATGCTGTGTTTTAGAATGGCCTAGTCAAAGTCCAGACCTAAACCCCATTGAAATGTTGTGGCAGGACCTGAAGCGAGATGTCCATATAAGGAAGCCCTCAAATGTCACAGAGTTGAAGCAGTTTTGTAAGGAGGAATGGGCCAAAATCCCTCAAAACCGATGTGAGAGACTGACCCACAGTTACAGGAAAAGCTTAGTTGAAGTCATTGCTGCTTAAGGGGGGGTGCCACTGGTTACTGAATCTAAAGGTTCACATACTTTTTCACACATGGATATTGAATGTTGAATCATTTGTGGATAAATAAATGTTGAAGAAGTACCATGTTTTTGTGTAATTTGTTTAATCAGGTTATTATTAGGACTTAGATTAAGATCTAATAAAATTTTAGGTTTGAAATATGTGAAAGATGTGAAAATCCTAAGGGGTTCACAAACTTTTTCTCAGCACTGTAGTTGCTGCACAGGTGTGATGACAAGAACATTGGAAAGTTGTTCTAGCTGGTGATATTTTGAAATGTATGTGTGATCTAATAGGAAATGAAACGCAATCTTATGTCTAGGAGAACCCCATATTTACAATCTCATGGGGAATGTAGTGGGAGCACTAGTCTTAAATGTGTTAATCCATAGCAGTAGTGTATTGTTTTGAATGCTTTACGATGTTTCAGCACAATGATGTGATGCAACAGGTGTTAGTTTGTCTTTTAAAGACACAACATAATACAGTACAGAATGCAATAAAGCAAAACAATATATTTTCTATATAGACCTCAGAAATGCTCTCACATTGCCCGCTAGTGGCTTGAAAAGGTGAGTCTTCAGTCTTGTGTTTCAGTAAACAAGAGCATGGTGAGCTGTGTTTAAATGTTTTACTACCACCATCTATAGACTGATTGGAATCTTAGTAGCTTGAGTTTAAATTGAGATGACCTGTTTGTATGTGCACAGAGTAGAAGGCACCTCTTCTGTAGTCAGTGCCAACTGTAATCTTGTCTGTTTCTCTTACAGGGCACCCCCGGAAAAGCTGGAAAGACTGGTCCATCAGGTGATCCAGTAAGATTCCTAAATGCAATTCCTTCATCGCTGCTTGATAATTTGTTGCAACGCATGCTTCAGCAGGACTGTACTAAACGGACGTGGTTTTTGGGGCTGTTTGTCCCTGTAACTTTAGGTCCTCTCATTTGTTTTGCCCCTATTTGCAATTCTTACCTGTTGCAAACCAGCGCTCTCTTGTTTTTTTATGCGTTGAAGATGTTTTGCTTATTTTTTATAGTTCAAGTGGACAAATTGCCTGAAAAACAAAAAACGTATTCAATGTGTTTTTAAAGCTATTGAAAAATACTTCCAGTGGAAACATTTGTCATTCAGTTTGTTAACTTTGGATACGTGGGTATTTCAGATACAACCTTATAGATTAAAAGTTTCCAATCACATCTTGATTTGTAGTTCAAACTCACTACGGAAAAAGGTACCAGTTATAGTAATGTTCATAAGACAGGAGCATGCATTTTAAAGCGTTTTAAGTTACACAGAGCCAACAAAATAATTCCAGTAAATCGTATCTAGTATGTATTATCATCACTTTGTAGAGCTCACATTTTCAATATGAAAGATGCACCTATTATGTTAAACGTGTATTTGATTTTAAAGCTGTGTGTCAATTTTAATAAAACTGCAGTCTTTTCCATGCTGCACCTGCCATTAACAGAATGCACCTGATACCCTTGATTTAAAAAAAAAAAATCCTGTTTATTTAATATCTAATTTATGTCACAACCGTTTGGAACTGAGAAACTGCTGGATATAATACCAAATAGTAATTATTCAGCTCTTTAATTTACAAGTCTCTTTGTATGCACAGAATCAAAGGTCAGTATTTGGTAATCTCTTTGGAAACACACATATTCACTTTGTATTTGGCAGTTATTATAAATACATAGCCTGCACTGTAAATGCTTTTACTGGATTTACAAGAAACTTTTAGGTCATTTTGAAGAACCGCAGGTTCAGACCAGCCCACCTGGTCACCAAAATAATAATACAATTAAGAAAGCAAGGGAAACAAAACAAAAACCCAGACATAGTGTTACACACATATGAAAATCAATAAAATTAAAAAAACATTCCATAGGAAAGCATTGTGTACTAACCTTGTATTATTTGCTAAACATTTTTGACTGCATATGTATTTATTATAAACTTATTATACATAGAGCTACAGTAATTCTGATCCTTGAACAAAAGTAGGGCTTGAACTTTTCGGTTTTTATTTTCTAAATCTCTAACCTCCTTGTAAATGTTAACTAGTAGTGATTTACCCCCCATTTGAAGCTGTACCATGGTTTGGCCGTGCACTTCTTATAAAATGTGTGTGATATGTATGCTGCTGTGTCACAATCTCACCACAATGGGGAGAGAATTTGGAATTTGGAAACCAAACTTTATTATTAATCCAACATAAAAATGATCCAAAGGAATGCTGTATGGAATGACTACATTTTTTGTTTCCAGCACACGTTGCTGTCCTCTGTATTAACAAGAAGCCATGAGTGTGTCTGTGCGTGTCCTTCTGTTTCAGGGGCTGAAAGCATCAAAAGGGGAGAAAGGAGATCCAGGATTCAAGGGAGACCCAGTAAGTAACAGGAAACATGAGAACAGTGCATGTGAATCAGCATGGTTTATATAGTGAAGCCTGTCTTGGGTCATGGTTTATACAGTGAAGCCTGTCTTGGTGTCATGGTTTACATGGTGAAGCCTGTCTTGGGGCATGGTTTATACAGTGAAGCCTATGTTGGTGTCATGGTTTATACAGTGAAGCCTGTCTTGGGTCATGGTTTATACAGTGAAGCCTGTCTTGGTCTCATGGTTTACATGGTGAAGCCTGTCTTGGTGTCATGGTTTATATAGTGAAACCTGTCTTGGTCTCGTGGTTTACATGGTGAAGCCTGTCTTGGGGCATGGTTTATACATTGAAGCATGTGTTGGTGTCATGGTTTATACATTGAAGCCTGTCTTGGGTCATGGTTTATACAGTGAAGCCTGTCTTGGGTCATGGTTTATATAGTGAAGCCTGTCTTGGTGTCATGGTTTATACAGTGAAGCCTGTCTTAGTGTTATGGTTTATATAGATAATCACCCCCTTTTCAGATATATGAAAATTATTTTAATGTGTCCATTTTCTAACAATGAATGGGTTTGTCCGAATGGTAACTGACAAGAACTGGAATCACACTTGGCAGTTATGACTGCAGAAACAAAGAGCCACTGCAGAAACCCAGTACCACAGTAGAAACCAAGAACCACTGCAGAAACTCAGTACCACTGGAGAAACCAAGAGCCACTGGAGAAACCAAGTAACACTGCAGAAACCCAGTACTACTGCAGAAACCAGAAAAGTACCACCACTGCAGAAACCAAGTGGTACTGCAGAAACCCAGTACCACTGCAGAAACCCAGTACCACTGCAGAAACCAAGAACCACCTGCAGAAACCAAGAACCGCTGCAGAAACCAAATGGTACTGATAAACCAAGAATCACTGCAGAAACCAAGTGGTACTGATAAACCCAGTACCACTGCAGAAACCAAGAACCACTGCAGAAACCAAGAACCACTGCAGAAACCAAGAACCACTGCAGAAACCCAGTACCACTGCAGAAACCAAGAACCACTGCAGAAACCAAGAACCACTGCAGAAACCAAGAACCACTGCAGAAACCAAGAACCACTGCAGAAAACAAGAACCACTGCAGAAACCAAGAACCACTGCAGAAGCCAGTACTATTGCAGAAACCCAGTACCACTGTTCTTGTGAGATGCCTGTCTCATAAAATAATGATTAGACATTAAAAATAGCAGATGTTTATCTATTCAGGGATACAATTAGTGTGCTGAGTACTGAGTACAAAAATGACCCAAGTAGTTATTTAGAAGCTACCCCCAGGATTACTACAATATTATGTATAGCAGGTAGCCTGTGATGAGTGTATCTTGACACTGAAGATAATTCATCCATTACTTAAAACATTCAATCTTAACCAAGTCAAGTGACTAATGTCATTAGAACACATACTTACATGGAATTAATAAGCATGTAACATATGTACTTCGATATTACCTTTTCTATTATGTTAAGTTATTATGTTATTTGTGTTATTTACTCTAGAATTTTAATTATGGTACTGCCATCTTTATGAAAGTACCAAAACAACAATGGTGATAAAAAAAATAACTGATGTTTAGTTTTTTTCCCCATAGAACGCAATGCTAGCTTTAAATAATTTATTATCATAGTTTTAGTTTTTCGGTACTTTTTAAAAGCCGCTGCAATGCTAGCAACGGCATGATTAAAATGTAATTCTGTGGTCTTTTCTGTAACACTGTGGATTCAATGTTAGGGCAGTGTTTTGAGCTGGCCAGTGTGACTGTTGCTCATTTGGTTGTTAGTAGCTTATTGATCTCAGAATCTCATCAAGCAGCTTCTTGAAAGATCCCAGGGTGTCAGCTTCAACAGCATTACTGGGGAGTTGGTTCCAGATTCCCACGATTCTCTGTGTAAAAAAGTGCCTCCTATTTTCTGTTCTGAATGCCCCTTTATCTAATCTCCATTTGTGACCCCTGGTTCTTGTCTCTTTTTTTACGTTGAAAAAGTCCCTTGGGTCGACATTGTCAATACCTTTTAGGATTTTGAATGGTTCAATCAAGCAGATTAGTTAGTTAGTTAGACACGATCTCCCCATCCTAAAACCATTCTGACTGTCTCCTAGGATACTGTTACCATATAGGTAATTTTCCGTTTTGGATCTTATTATAGTTTCCATAAGTTTACGTATAATAGAAGTCAGACTTATTGGTCTATAGTTACCTGGTTCAGTTTTGTTTCCCTTTTTGTGGATCGGTATTACGTTTGCAATTTTCCAGTCTGTCGGTACAACTCCTGCGTCAAGAGACTGTTGCATGATCTTGGTTAGCGGTTTGTAAATAACTTCTTTAATTTCTTTGAGTACTGTTGGGAGGATCTCATCCAGCCGAGGGGATTTGTTTATTTTAAGCTCCTAGTCCTTTTAGCATGTCTGCCTCAGTTATGCTAAAGTTATTTAAAACAGGATAGAAACACGTATTCACCCCCCTTGGACTTTTCCACATTATATTGTGTTACAACATGGAATCAAAGTGGATTTAATTAGGAGTTTTTGCCACTGATCAACTCAAAAAGAGTCCATAATGTCAAAATGAAAAATAAAATCTAGAAATTGTTCTAAATTAATTACAAATATAAAACAGAAAATAATTGTTGCATAAGTATTCATCCCCTTCGCTATGACACACCTAAATAAGCTCTGGTGCAACCAATTGTCTTTAGAAGTCACATAGTTAGTTGAATGGAGTTCAATTAAGGTGTTTCACATGATTTCAGGTTAAATACACCTGTCTCTGGGAGGTCCCACAGTTGGTTAGTACATTTCCTAACGAAAAGTACATCATGAAGATGAAGGAACATTCAAAGCAAATCCGGAATAAGGTTCTTCAAAAGCACCAATCAGGGTTAGGATATAAGAACATTTCCAAGGCACTGAATATCCCCCGGAGCACAGTAAAGTCCATTATTAAGAAATGGAGAGAATATGGCACAACTGTGAATCTGTCTAGAACAGGCCGTCCTCAAAAACTGAGAATCCGGGCAAGAAGGGCACTAGTCAGGGAGGCCACCAAGAGGCCTATGGCAACTCTAAAGGAATTACAATCTTCCACGGCTGAGCTGGGAGACACTGTGCATGTGGCAACAATAGCTTCACAAAACTGGCCTTTATAGGAGAGTGGCAAAAAGAAAGTCATTGTTGAAAATAACTCACATCAGATCATGGCTAGAGTTTGCCAGAAGGCATGTGGGAGACTCTGAGACCAAGTGGAAGAAGATTCTATGGTCTGATGAGACCAAAATAGAACTTTATGGCCTCAACGCTCAGCGCTATGTTTGGCGCAAGCCTAACACCGCCCATCATCCTGAGAACACCATACCTACCGTGAAGCAGGGTGGTGGCAGCATCATGTTATGGGAATGCTTCTCTGCATCAGGGCCTGGAAAGCTTGTGAAGATAGAGGGCAAAATGGATGCAGCAAAGTACAGAGAAATCCTGGAGGTAAACCTGCTGAAGTCTACAAGAGACCTGGGACTTGGGAGAAAATTCATCTTCCAGCAGGACAATGACCCCAAACATACAGCCAAAGATACACTGGAGTGGCTTAAAAATAAAAAGGCCCAGTCAAAGCACGGACCTCAATCCAATTGAGAATATGTGGAAAGACTTGAAAATTGCTGTTCACCAAAGGTCCCCATCCAACGGAGCTTGAGCAATTTTGCAAAGAAGAATGGGCAAAAATTGTAGTGTCCTGATGTGCAAAGCTGTTTGAGACTTATCTAAATAGACTCATGGCTATAATTGCTGCCAAAGGTGCCTCTACCAAATATTGACTCAAGGGGGTGAATACTTATGCAATCAGTTATTTTCTGTTTTGTATTTGTAATTAATTTAGAACAATTTGTAGATTTTATTTTTCACTTTGACATATGGACTTTGTGTTGATCAGTGGCATAAACTCATAAATAAATCCATTCTGATTCCATCTTGTGACACAATAAAATGTGGAAAAGTCCAAGGGGTTGAATACTTTTGAGAGCCATTCTACTTAATATATTTGCTATTTTTTTATCTGTTAGACATTTAACCTCCTATTTTTGGAATTGGTTTTCGCCCCCTTAGCAATGTTAATTTCTATCTCTCTCTTGAGCTTTCTAACTTTCTTTTTGACTTGCATTTGCAGTTCGAAGTTCTTTTTCTGTGTACTTTGTTTTTTGTCCCTTTTGAACATTCTGTAAAGTGCCTTTTTTCACATAATATATTTTTTAACTGATCTATTAAATTGATCTATTGTCTATTTTGTTTTAAATTTAAATTTGTCTACTTTTGGGATGGAACTGTTTTGCGCCTCTAGTATACAGCCATCCTTTTTCTGTGGATCTTTTCTCTATTTTACTCCAATCTACTTCTGTTAGTCTCTGTTTCGTTCCTTCATAGTTTGCCCCTAAAGTTGTAAACTTTAGCTTTAGTCATTACTTTTGTGGTTTTAAAAAACACTTCAAATGAGACCGTGTAGTGTTCTGTGTTTGTCAATGATTCTCTGACCTGGTTTAGTTATTCTGTCTTTGTTACTTGAAAAGACGAAATCAAGGCATGCCTCCCCTCTTGTCGGTGCCTTGACAAATTGCATTAGGAAGCAGTCATTTATTATTGCCACCATTTCAGTTTCGTCTGTCGTGCTCCCCACTGGGTTTTCCCATTTTATATGGGGAATGTTGAAATCCCCCATATAATATGGCTTCTCCTTTGCTGCATGCATTTCTGAAATCATTGTATAACAGATTATTTTGCTCGGTGTCTGAATTTGGCGGTCTATAGTATGCCCCTATTATTATGCCCTTTGAATTTGTGTCCATTATTCTTACCCATATTTCAGCGTTGTTTTTTAATTCCAGATTTAACACCTGGGCTTCAAGACTATTTTTGATGTATAGCGCTACCCCTCCACCTCTTTTGTCCTGCCTGTCTTTCCTATACAGTATATACCTACTAATATTATATTCGTCCCCCTCACTCTCAGATAACCAAGTTTCCGTAACACCTATCACATTGTAGTTACTTGTTAGTGCAGTAACTTCAAGTTCTAACATTTTGATACTTTTAGCATTTAGATAAATATATTTAATGGCTATCTTACCTGAGTTGTTACCCTTGTTTCGATGTTGGCTCTTTGTTTCGTTGCAGGGCCCTCCAGGGCCACGGGGCAGGAAGGGGTTCAAAGGAAGGACCGGCCCTTCAGGCTTTCCTGGAGTTATGGGAGTGAATGGTGCCCCAGGCCTCCCAGGGATACCGGTGAGTTTATTAAACACTGCCCCCTGGTGGACCTCTATACAATTACAACTTCACATTTATCTATTCAAGTCTTTGTTTAAGCCTATTGATTCAGGAGTGGTTGTTTCTGGAGTTGCTTATGTGCCTACAAATATCTAATGGGTCATTCCATGATTAAAAAAAAAAAAAAAAGTTGGGTTTTAAACCGTACCGTCTCCGAATTACACCAGACTTGGTTCTTAGGGTTGTTACAGGCAAACAAGATAAAATATACATTTTTAGACTGATCAGGTCAATGGGTCAAAAGTTATAGAGAGGACCCCTGCCCCCCTTAACGTTAACCAACCTTTTACTTGTGTGAGGTGTCATTTTATTGGAAATCACATGGCAAATTCAAACATACATTTGAATAAAACAAAAGGAAGTTACATCTTACAGTGTTTTTGACCTTTGACCTTGGGTGAAACCCCAAAAATAAAAAAAATTACAAAGAAAAGTTTAAGGTGTCAGCTTCGTCTGTATTAAAAAAAAAAAAAAAAGTCAGCATCTTTCATTCTAGGTGAACAATGACTTTTATGTGACATGGATATATTACTCGCACTGCTATCATAGTAATGAAGTAAAGTATGGAAGATGTTAATCAAGGTTTTGAACTCACTTCTGAATTTTAGAACTTCCCATTGAGTATAATAGGTGCCAGGAATTCTTTCAATCCAAACTCCTCGCCCCAGTGAAGGAAAAACTTCCCCATCTGAGGACAGTTCATTACTTCAACGATTGTTGTGCTGCCCAAAACAAAAAACGATTCAATTTCATAAATCTCTGCCATGATAAACTGGACTTCTTTGTTTATGGCTATGATGAAACATGTGGAACTTGATTTATTAAATCTAAGCGACTGTAGGTGACACGGGTGGCAATGCTGAGTGACTGGAAAAAGCCAGCACAGAGTCCAGGTATAAGTTCACTATGTATTTATTTACAAGTTTCTCTCCTAGTGGAGAGTGAAATTTAACAAAACCAAAAGGTGAAAATACAAAACAAAAGATAAATGAGAGACAACTGCTGAGCTCTTTAATCTTCCCATTCAGTATGTCCAACAAGTCATGCGCTGTTTCTGTACACACAAATGCCCACCCACTTCCAGTTCACCTGACCTCAAATGTTAAAAAGTGCCTACCACAGCTCTCTATATACTCCAGGCTCCACGACATAGATCCTCTCTTAGCCATTCCTTAACCAATTGGTTAATTGCTTAGCCATGGACTTGATGATGAGAAATCCTGGAGCACCTGTGTAGCTCCATCTTGATAAGTGTAGATAGATTGGTCTTGTTTGCATCCCTGTCTGTCAGGAGGCCAAACTTCACCTCTTTTACACACCTTCACTCTCTGTCACAGCGACGTTAGCCCTACATGCCAGGAGATGTTCTGTGTTATTAAGGCATTTCTTTATGATGTTATTGTTTTACGTTTCACTTTCCATCCATCTTCTTTTAGAGGTTCATTCAGTTGGGTCTTGAGAAGGTTGTCTACAATGGTGTGTAGTGCCGTAATGAAAATAACAATGAACATTCTTTCAGTTTCAGCTTCCATTGCTCAGACTGCTTTGCTCTGAACACAGGATTACCGGCAGGGTCTTTAAAACAAAGCACACTTCCCCAGTGCCCTTTGAATTTCTGAGATTGGTCAGGTTTGGAATAAAGCACTGAAGCACTTGTTTGATTTCAGCGGCTAGCCATGGGCAGCCAAAGCCTGTAGCACCAGACAGTGGAAACAATACAAATGCATTGGTCTGAGCTCTGTCTATATTTGCTCAGGGTTATGAAGGCGCAATGGGAGAACCTGGCAAACTGGGTAGAGATGGTCCCAAGGTTAGTGGCTTCCTTCTTCATTTCTATGTTCCTGCTTTTCTTTTAATATTTTTATTTGCTCCCTGGCTCTTAGTTAATTCCTGGGCTACAGTTCAGTTTCACTCCAGTGGTCCAGCTGTAGTCAGACCACAATTCCAGTCATCGAAGTGCTCTTTGAAATAACAGAGTTGTTTTAAACAGACTGCAGGAATTAAGATGTACCTGCTCACTGAAATAGAAATAACCTGTCGTTCAAATACTGCCACCTTGTCAGTAGAGGAAGACAACACTTGAGTCAGCTTTTTATAGTATGGTATAATATGGGCAAAATAATAAAAGATAGTTATTAAAATGTAGCTCTTAGTAATAATAATTTAATTTAATAGTAATAAAATTAATAGTCCTAACAATATAGAGTACATTTATGAATAAAAAAAGAAAAGTGAAGTGCTGTTCCATTTTATTTCTTGCTGCCACAATATAGAGAACATTAATGAATAATAATTACTAAATACCCAACACAAAGGACATGTACTGGTTTTTAATTTACTAATTACAAAAACTGTTGCAGTTGGCATTTTATGAAAAGTTTAAAATAACATTTTAATGGCAAAAATAGAACATGTCTTAAACTCATAGGCCATTGTGTTCATTTATCCTATGTGACACTGCTGCACGTGCTGCCAGGCAGACCGTATCCTAGCAACCTGAGCAGCTACAGTCTGAGAATAATCAGTGCATCCACTCAAAATGTAAACATACCACAAATCTTCAGGATAGTTCAGAGTTGCCCAAAGCAGTTCATAATGCCAAAAAAAGACTGAACATTATTTTAAGTGATCTGGGAACAAACAGCACAGCAAGGTCCAATACATCTTGCAGGTGTTGATATATCAGAATGTGATACTGGCTCTTTAAGGGGAAAAAGCAAACAAAAACAAAGGTTTTCACTGCAATGATAAGGGTGCTCACGCTAATCAGAGGTGCATTTCAACTCTCCTCCATGTTGGTCCGCACGTATTAGTGCCCCCTCACAGTTGTGAAACATTACCTGGCTCTGCCTATTACAGCAGTGGGGGATTCACACAAAATGTCTTCCTTTTCTGCAGGGCTTTAGAGGTCCTACTGGGGTGAAAGGATTGCCTGGACCTCGGGGAGAGAAGGTAATATGCTGTTTTATTACCACTATTGAGCATTACATGTTTCCTGTAAGTTACAATTCTCTTAGGAAATGAACGTATGGTTTTAAACAGTCAACACTCATTAGGACAAATTTACAGCAGAGATGATGTTTGTTGTAGAGCTTAGTAGCATGACCAGGTGCACAGAAAGTTTGATCAGTCCATTCAGGCCTGAGCAATTATACACGGGTACAGCTATTACATTAATGTAGCTGTGATAATATGCTGTGATACATTTCACTGATGCAAACATGATCCCCTCTTTCCAAAAAACACATCAGGTTTTTGTAGCATCACTTTGAGAGCATGACTTTTTACAGCACAGAAACTGCAGTACCAGTGTGAGGTTAAGGCAGCCAAGACAGCACTGATTGGACATGACAGTCAGTCTGCAAGGTGTTTGTTCTATAGGGATACAGGACCTTCCCTCCAGGATAACCAGCCTTTAAATGACAGAAACTAGGAATATAACAGAATAAATGTCAGCAATGTTATGCTTAACAGGGGCATTTTCACACATGTGTGTGCTGCATATTGTATGTTTTGTCCCCCTGTGTGTGTGTGTGTGTGTGTGTGTGTGTGTGTGTGTGTGTATATATATATATATTATATATATATATATATATATATATATATATATATATATATACATACAGTATAAATGTAACTACATACAGTATAAATGTTTTCATCTCAGCCGGATGGGGCGTAGAGGCTTTTCTGGGCTGCCAGGAATGATGGTAAGACTGTGCTGGCCCCTCTCTTCCCCCAACTCCATGCATTCCTAATAAAGATGACATCACAGCCCTAACTTGAGATACTCATTGTGCCCCTAGTGACCCAGTGTCACATTCAAACATCTAAAAATGGGGAAATCGTTAAAAAAAAAAAAAAGGGCTACGGAAAAACACTTCCTATACGTTTGCTTCTTCTGCAAGCAAAATATTCCCCTCACCGCCTGACTTCCTATTTCTCTTAATCTATAATCTTCATTATTTCAACAGTCATTTGGAGTGGTTCTCATTGCAGTCACTCAGATGTTGTTGTGTTTATTGTGTAAAGGAATCCAGGAGCTGCTTTTCTGTTCCAGTTGCCTGCCATTGCCATGTGTAACAGAGGCTGGACCAGCAAAGTGTCTCTATAGAAGTAAAAGCCAATACCAGTGATCTGCCACTTTGGATCAAGTTTAGTATTACTACTGCCACTGTGGCAGATCTAGACTACATTCATCCATATGTCTATAGCCAGCAACTGAATTGAAGAGCCTCTCCTGAACTGAAGTACTTAACACAATTTACCATATATCCATTTTTTAAAAGTAAAATTGCAATTAGAGCCATTACATTTCAGTAATTGTAAATATCTAAAAAAAAAAGGTTAAGATGACATTAGGAAAAAAAACAATGACAGTAATATGAAGCCTCTTTAGTCCTATTGTATTTGTATGCAGTGTGGTCCAGTGGTTAAAGTTTAGGGGCTTGTAAGGTCACCAGTTCAAACCCCACATCTGACAGTGACTGACTCATTGTGTGACCCTGAGCAAGTCTCTTAACCTCCTTGTGCTCCATCCTGCGGATGAGATGTTAAATCAATGTCCTATTGTAAGTGCATATAATGCACAGTTCACAACCTACCTCTGTAAAGTGCTTTGTGATGGTGGTCCACTTTGAAAGGTGCTATATAAAGATAAACACATTATTATATTATGCAAGGGATTGATAGGAGGAAAAGCCTTCTAATGTTGTCACTGTATCTTTGATCTGCAGGGGGAAGTGGGAAAGCCTGGAGCACCTGGTCTGCAAGGAGCCCCTGGTATTAAGGTTCCTGTGTACTTCAGATTTTCATTAATTTACTGCTGGGTCTGGGTATGCAGGGTTAAGTGTTAGTGAGTTAAATATCAAGTCTGGCTTAAAGTGGTAACAATACACAAGGCTTTATAGATCATCAGAAAAACAACTAGAGCCATAACGTACACTCTAGAGTAAACCATTACCAACAAATTAGATCATTGGTACAGAAACAGAGAAAATACTTCCAGGGGACTACAGTGATGCTTTCTCTCTATTACACTTTAAACCTCCCACTCTAGCTGGGTGAGTAAGGTCATTCCTACACAGTACTAGAACCTATGATACTCCAGATGAGGTGATATTGATATTAAGCCAGGTTTTAGTGTATTCTCTCCAGACTAAAGCCCCATGTTTGTTTCCCACAGGGCAGGGCAGGGAGACCAGGGGTGACAGGACTACGGGGGGTCAAGGTGAGGGACTACAGCTTTTTTTTCCCCAGTCTGATTTCCAGTGACTCTGGTCAAACCCACATCTTGCCAAACTCTAGATGTGTGCTACGTTTCAGCCACTGGGATTAAACTGAAAACAGTTTGAAACCAGACTTGTTCATTTCCATCACTTGAGAGTGGTAGTTGCCTAAAGAATACAGTGCCTCGCCATATTAAAATGTGTGCCCCCAAAAATTGTGGTGTCATCCAGAATTCCCACAATACCTCCGCTGCCATGGTAAAATATCAGCCGTCTGCATTGTGGAGCTCAGAAGGAGTGCAATATGCTTCAGAGAGTAGGTGTGTGTGATATTTTACCTTTTACACAATATCGCGGAATTCAGATGTTGGACTTTCAAATGGGTGTGTGCATAACATTATTGTGACATGTTAACAGGAACGTCTGCTAGCTGCATGATGTTGGCTATTGACAGTCACAAACCAAGCACAATGAGCACTTGCATGACAAAGCCATGCAGGCATCGCCAGCTTCGCGAACATGAGCCAAAGTACAGCACAACGGGTTCTGCATAGACTGGGCTACAGTGAGAGTGCCTGACAGAAACCGCTGCTCGCCCATGCAGATGTACAGCGCAGACAGCACTCTATAGACCATTCTAATATCAGATGAGTCCGACTTCAAACAATTAAATTTGAATAGGCGCATTTGGGAATGGAGGAGAGCTGGGGATGAACTGCGGAATGGTTGCTGAACGGTAAAGCATGGTGGCAGCATCGTCGTGGTCTGGGTTGCGATTTGGTTCAGTGGAAAGACCGAGTTGTTGTTTATTGAGTGATGTCTCAATTCAGCACATTACATCTGCCCAGGAGTTTTGCAGTCTGCATCACACCATGCCATACATCAGTAGTCATCACTGCCTGGAAGAGACAAGAGGGGCTGCAGCTTCTTCCCTGGACTCCTCAGAGTCCCGACATGAACCCTATCGAACATGTCTGGAACACCAAACTGGCAAAATCTGGACCAGAGTGTAATACAGAATCTCATTGATTCCATGACTGCACAGCCCTGTCCCATGTCACCTCTGTTTCAAGACTGCTCATTTTAATATGGCAGGGCAATGTATATTGCGAGAAACAGCAGGTTTTAAATCTCTGACTGTAGAAAAAAATCTATGTAACATGAACATGAATGCTGTGAGAGTTTTGATATTAGAACAAGTTGAGATAGATTTTTATCGAGTGGTGTAATGAAGTAATGGAACTGTGGCTCAAGACCCTGCATACTGTGAGTGTGAGGCTAAACATGTGACTCACCTGCTGCACAAGAAGTGAATCAGTAATGTGGTGGCAGGATGAATTGACATGGCCTGGGTCCAAGTGAAAATAAAGAACTAAATGATAGTGTTCTGCTGAGAGGAAGACCTTGGCTTTAGCAATTTGAAAAAATAAACTTAATAAAAGGTAACTATTCACTTTAGGACTGTTTTAAGGGTTGTTTTAAGGAATGTTTTGTTAAAGGCTGTCCATTTTGGTTAAATAGAGTTTGTAGTTCATGTTTTAGTGAGGGGTTATTCGTTTATCTCAGTTTTCAAAATGTTGAATCGTGGCTGGCTGCTGGGTGTGTTCTGTGTGTTGACCTTCCTCTCTTACTCCAGGGGTCGAGAGGTCTCCCTGGTCCTCGTGGGTTAGACGGGACACACGGAGCTCCAGTGAGTATACCTGAGGTTTCCATGAGACTTCTTGATCTGTTACAATGTGTGCTTTGTAGGAGAAATTACTATTCTGTGCTTCATGGTCATCTCATTTTTTATCATACAGATAGCTCTAATTTTTAATCTACAGCCATGGTAAGGGCATTTGTGTTATTGACATGTGTTGTTTGGTCACATACTGTAAGCAAAATACATTTTTGTACAAAACACACAAAGACATTGAAAAGGACTTCTCAACAAAACATTCTTTAAGTTTCTTTTTACTTGGAAAACTGCTTGGGCAAAATAATATTTCACCCAATCATTGCGCTTTATTGACCCCCTACTGGTCAGGAAGAGATGTCCCAAGCTGACCTCGTCTCCAGGGTTCAGTAGCTTGGTAACACCAGTTCCCTTGGTTCAGTAGTGAAAAGAGGTGATTGACTTGACAGCGCCATCTAGGGATCTTCAGTCCGCCTGATCAGTAAGTGGGTTGCAAAAGTAAGCATTCAAATTAGGAATTTCAAATTGGCTGGGAAATATAGGTAAAATCTGATAGCATATTTATCATACAAACAAAAAAGTACATTTTTGGGTTGTTCATACTTTCATCTATATTTTTTTTTCAGGTGAAGCTTTGTATATAACTAATAAGACTTTAGTCTTTAAGGGGTTTCAATAAACTTGTGAAAACAATGAAAAGCGAATTGAAATTGAGATTATGATTGAATTGGTAGGATGCCCTGTGTAGCTGCTTTAGATAATCTGTATGTAAGCAATCTGGTGGAAGTAACCGAGTCGTTTTCTTTGTTCTAGGGCCCTCCTGGTAAGACAGGACCTGTTGGCAATCCTGGACCTCAAGGACCAAAGGCAAGTCATTTATTTATCAAAGAATCACTGTATTGTAAATATATAGGCACTCCTTCATCAGAGAGAGCCCTCTTCCTAAGCAGATCTGCATTGATAGGGAAGAAAAAAGAAGCAATACAGCTTTAAGAGTCAAAGGTACTGCTATTCCTATGTACTTAATAACTTCCTGTGCTGTAGGTTAGTCTCACTCTAATGGTTTTGCTGCACAGATCACGTGACCTGCAGGCCATTGTCTACAGTACAACACTATGTAAAATCTCATATAGTAAATGTAAGTAGAAGAAACAAGCAAAGAAACTAATTATTCTCTATCAGTAATGATGGTACTAATGCTAATAAGAGGTACAGATATTTTGATGCTTTGGTATCCAAAGCAAATGCATCGTCCTGTAGCTTTTAGGCTAGGATAATGCAGTCAGTTCACAGGGACCTATTCTTAAAACATAGTCTGTGTACTATGATGCGCTCGCGTTTGTGTTTGCCCTTTAGGGTTTTGCTGGGAAGGTGGGACTGCCAGG
This sequence comes from Polyodon spathula, assembly GCF_017654505.1. Taxonomy (NCBI): domain Eukaryota; kingdom Metazoa; phylum Chordata; class Actinopteri; order Acipenseriformes; family Polyodontidae; genus Polyodon; species Polyodon spathula. The sequence continues at coordinate 17,844,737 of NC_054551.1, read as the reverse complement.
GCGGCAGGGACGTGTTGGGATTCAGGTAAGAGCAATTCCAGAGGCTGCTACTGCTAACCAGCATGTTCAGGACAGGGCGGAGGTTCACAGTGGATTTCATTTCTCATCAGGGTGCCTCTGGAAGCAGAGGGATCCGGGGTCCTTTAGGAAAGACAGGCGCGAAGGTGAGTTTAGTGATTTTAAATGAATGCTCTGCACTGTGCCTTAGTCGCCGTTCCCCTCCCCCTCAGATACTAAATATCTGTCCCCTCTTTAGGTTTAAATAATAAAGGTGTCCCATAAATTGTTATATATTTACTGCCAATGCAAAGCAACAGGATGTGACCGATCAGGGAACTCATTTGCATTGCAAGCACCACAAACCACTATTTCAATTGTCACTCCAACCCTTTCAGCTGCTAGATTTGGTATTGCTGCAGCTAAAGTACTATAAAAAAATGTTCCGTAGTAAAATGAGTTTGTGAAAGTCAACAAAACAATCTAATTTGTGATAAGCACCTGGTAAAAAGGAAGACAACCTGTGTGCAGATACAGTAATTGGAATAGTAAGAGTCATCATTAACAGCACATGTCTGATAATCTGTTTACAAGACTGGATAGAGTTGCATTTTCTTGTCAATTTCCAGGGACTCAAAGGTAAAGCTGGTCTGAGTGGATTTCCTGCGAATCCTGGTGCAAAGGTAAAATTTTACTAATGTCTTCAACAGTGTTATTGAGGTAAAAAAAAAAAAAAAAAATTAAAAATGAAACAGTGCTAGAGAAAGTGTTTGGCTGTGTTTTATACTGTAGTTGTTTATTAATTGAAACTGATCCCACCAGGATAGCTGTAGTTTGGGTGTTTTGGGGTTTGTTTGTTTGTGAATTATTAAGTATTTAAACTGCAGTTTCTGAGTCTGGGTTTGCTATTCCTGCCGATGACCAGCCTTGACCACCTGCCGCTACACCACAGTAGATACTCAAAGCTCATTAGCACAAATCAGAAATATACCTTAAGGTGCTTGGAAGTAGGCAGACAATTTTTCATGTTAGTTTAAGTATTTTAATTTATGTTTTTCCTTTTTTTTTTTTAAATGTGCTAAAAATTATTTGTAGTAAAAGGCTTTGTTGGTCTAACCCGTCTCTTATGATTCCTTTGTTTCTGTCATTCTCTCATGATTACAGAACCAGGAAATCATCAGGGATCCCGAGTGGTGCATCCAGTAAATGCACTCCGCGTGGAGTGCAGGATGCGCCCCATAGCCTGGAGATCCAGGCTGTCATTGCACAATTGGCGCACAATTGGCCAAGCGCCGCCCGGGTAGGGAGGGCTTAGGTCGGCAGGGCAATCCACGGTTCACTGAGCACCAGCGATCCCCGTGGCTGATTGGGCGCCTGCAGGTCTGCAGTGGAGCCATTCAGATCTGTGTTGTCCACTGGTACTATAGGTCTGGTGGCTTCGCTGTGGATCCACAGTGTGTAAAATGATGGATTGGCAGGAGCACGTTTTGTAGGACGTGTGTTTCAGCCTCCGTTCCCCGAGTTGCTGGGAGTTGCAGTGGTGTACAGAGAAATAATAATTGTGCATTCCAAACTGGGGAGAAAACTGGAGTAAAAACCATGGCTATGACTAAAAAAAAAAAAAAAAAAAAAAAAAAAGAACCAAGAAATCATCAATATATGGGATGGGGCAAGTTGAAAATAGTTCCTTATATGAAGCTTTTTAATTTTGAGAAATTCTTTTTAGTGAAGTGCGTGTGGATCCATATGTGGATTGCAGACTGAGTCATGCAAGCATGGTTCCAACGCAGAGTTGACGATCATGGCCGGGGACCCTAGGACAGTGTTGTATTGGCTTGTGTGCTCCTGCAGGTTAGGGAGGTAAATCACCGGAACAAGCACATTCTGGAACCCCTATTGGCCAGACAGAGACTTCCCAGACTGGGCCTCGTCTCCAGGGTCCAGTAGCTTGGTGACACCGTGCTTTATAGAGGCTATAAAAGGAGAATATTTGAGGGTTTGGTATTGACCCTTTTGTGTCCACAGGGAGAGAAGGGCCCACCCGGAGCAGATGGGAAGCCTGGGAGCCGGGTAAGTGGTTCTCTATGCACATTTAAACCAAACAAACTAAAAAAGAATCAAAACATAAACTTAGCAGTGGCAAGGATGCCTTGTGGGTCACACCGAGAAATACAAGCACACACAAGGACTGCAGGGGTGAGTCGCAAATGTGCTCGTTTTTAATAACAAATAAAAGATTTGAACAAAACAAAACACTTTTCATGAAAGAAAAAAGGCGCGGTGGCCAAAAGAAAACAGGCCGTAATTAAAACAAGTATCATGCTGGTTTAAAGCCAGCACGAGTAGCCATTGTTATTTTAAAGCTCTTACTATCACTGTCTCCTTTCTTCAAACTCCAACTCTCATCAACCCTCCTGGGGCGGCTGCTTCGCTTTTATATCTATGTGACCATCTCCCAATTGGTAATTACTTGATTAATTGGGAGATGGCCACATTGTGCATGAGTGTTAGCTTTTAACCCCATCCATGCTATAAAACAATAACAAAACAAAATGTGTTTTTAAACAACAAACAATACCTTTAAATAATAATAATAATAGAAAATAATAACATACTTTATGACTTCCGAACAATTATAGACGACAGATCTAAATGCAGACACTTTTTAGACTATTAAATAGCACCGTTTGTGTACCAGGTTCATGAAAGTCAATCATCCACTAGTGCATGTTCCATTATTGTGTTTCTGTACATAAAATAAAGGTAAAATGACTATTTGGGTATTAGAAAAATGTAATTTATACTATGCCAATAATGTTTTAGATACTGTAGCTACCATTCTTGGTTCATTTGGAAGCATCATGAATAAAATTTTTTTTTTTTTTGCCAAACATATTTAATCACAGCCGTGGCCAACATTATTTTTCGATAAGCTAATTCCTGCACATTTTCTCCTTGGCGCTGCACTTAAACCTGAGTTGTGTTTCGTTGCTTTTCAGGGCAGACGAGGCATGCCTGGAGCTAAAGGTTTCCAAGGAATCCCTGTGAGTTAATCTGTTGTACAGGGGCCCAAATGAAAAGTGCAGAGTCAAGCCTGGTCTGGTCAGCAGCTCAGCAAGATTGGGGCTGGTCTGTATTGAGATGGAGGACATCCTGGTGAAAGCAGCTCAGCAATGTTGGGGCTGGTCTGTATTGAGATTGGAGACCTCCTGGTGAAATCAGCAGCTCATGAGTGTGAAGGGGTGCTGTGACTGTAAGAAGTCTCTCTCTGAAACCCTGCAGAAATGTACATGTAAAGTGTCCCTTTAATGCTGGACAATGCACAATGAGTCACAGTACTGTGTATACTGCCCTGGATTGTACAGAGTAGCTACAGGAGAAATCGTGACAGTGTGGAGCATCATCATGTGGCAGTTCTAGCTACCAAATTTCAGAACTCTCTCTCTCTCGCTCTCCCCAGTTCAGTGCTATGGACATATACTATTTGCTCAATACAACTGGTACTATGCATCTGGTATTAAATTGCCTGCTTCCTTTGTTTGAACCTGGTCTCTGCCATTATCTTGCGTGTTTTAAGTATCCGTATTTCAAAAATCATATCGGACAACTTGATCTGAATAACGGGCATTTGAAAAAGCATACATGACTAGTTTTCATTTGGTCAGTTTAGTCTAATATGCATTCTACTCTTCATAGAAATTCCTTCATTATTGACTACTTCATGTTGACAGTTTCTCCTTTGCCTTAGAAATAGCTAGACTGATATTTTGATGGTAAATCAATAACACTCTGAATGTGTGTTTGCACAGGGTCCCCAGGGGAATCAAGGCCAAGGAGGGGACCAGGGGCCTCTGGGGGCCCCAGGAAGCAAGGGGGCAATGGGGCAGAGAGGGCTGCGGGGGCCACCAGGATATCCGGTGAGTCTGTCTTGTGGTCCTCTGGCAGTGACGTAATCCAGGATAAATCCCATTCAAATCAATGACCTAAATTGTTACAAGATTTTCAGAAATTTCCCCCAAAACTGCTGAACATTGCGGAATATAATTGGTACATATAATTAATAGTAGTGATTGTATTTGACGCTACATTACAATTTAAGAAGGCCCTCCAACTTAGAAGTGACCCCCAGTGCAAAAATCAATTTCTAACAGGGATGAAAGTTTAGTTTGAATAGTTCTCCTTCTTTTTTACTCAGGGTAAAGATGGCCAGTCTGGATATGCAGGGTCGAGGGGAGAGAAAGGAGAGAAGGTAATATTACTGACACCGGAGAGTGTCTGAGCACTACATAACAATACAGCCGGTCTGGCTAAACAGCGTGTGTGATGTATCATGGTATCAACCAGCTGTGGAGAAAAAGAAACATCACTTGTTACCATTGATACGCATTGTGATTCATTACAAAAAGCCTTTGTTAAAACATAGTTATGGTTTAAGCTTGAAGCCACAAAAGTCAAAAAATTGACAGTTAAATTAAGTAAGGGGTGACGTAAGAAAATTTAATTAAGCAACAACACCTTTAACAAGGGAAAAAATCCACTAAACGCTGATGAGAGCAGTGAAAATATTCACTTTCACAATTCCCCTGATGTTGAGTGTTGTTAATGTGTTTTATTAAGGGTGGTTTCAAACTCATTAGCATCAGTACATTCCCATTTACACTTCTCCCCAGGGGAGACACCTTTATGTTTGTTTTGTAGGAGGCATTCCCAGTAAACTGATCAATTATTGACAACAATCTGACTACTTGAATAAAATATAAATGAATAAATGTAAAATTAAGGGCAACACACGTGTTAATAGTGCACCATTCAAATGTTGTTTGCTGCAAGTAAAGAGGTCCACAGGAAAGAACAACAGCAGTCAGGAAACGTCCAGAAAGCAAAGTTGTAGCAACAAAGATTAGAATGGAACAGGCCTTCTCCTTTTTGAAACTCTGCTAAGGACTTCAGCACAAACAAACTACATCTAAGGAAGGCCGTTATAATTACAAAAGCATCATCATGACAGGAGTTATTGCCTTATATGGGAAGTGCATCAAAGACTCCTAAAAGTAGCACATCACCCTCAACCATCGAAATCCCAGAGGTGCTACCACTCAACTACAGGAAGACTGTGACTACAGCCTGAGTGAAACAAGAGATACCCTACCATGTACTAAAGAAATATGGAATACCACAATCAGACCAATAATCAAGGGTTACTACAGAACAAATTCAACGTACAAAGAAAATTATGGGTACAGCAAGTATGAGAATCATACAAGCTGCTCAAAAAATTTCAAGATTAATAGCAAAGGATTTAAAGAAAGATTTAGAAGCATCAGGCATAACAGTGCACAATAGAACTGTACAAAGGCAGCTGAACACAGAAGATCTGTATGCATGTAGACCTCGCTGCAAACCAAAGATTCATAAAACAAACTGTCTAAACTTTGCCAAGACATATGAACTGGAATCTGAAGCATTCTTCAACAAAATTCTCTGGTCAAATGACACTAAAATAGAACTTTTGCTGAAATGACTTGTATATTAATGGTTAAAAATTTAACATGGAAACAAAGTTGAAACCATAACTTTTCCCTTTGGGTTTATGAAAGACCAAACCATTTTCCATTTATTATTTCCAAATACCCACATTACATTCTACATTAAACGTTATTGTGTAAATACAACACGTGCCACTAGTATTAACGGAGATAGGCAATTGATTGATTACCTCACCGCTGGAGAGATAGCCTCCAATGCTACGTTGATAAACCACGATGATGTGGAAGCATTAACAGCTTCTTTGTCTGTGTCATCTCTAGCCTGGTATTTATACTGTAGTAGCTCAGAACATGTGTGACTACATTTTGTTTCTGTTCTCTGACTCATTATAATAGAAATTAGTTCTTCAGCTGTTACTCCATTCAAGTGCAACCAACCATTGACTGCTCTCTTTTACAGGGTTACTGTGGTTAATTGTTTGCCATGCTTCCTTTTCCACACCTGCCTCCCCTTATCATTGTAAGCCTTAGGCAAAGTGGGTCATTACCTTAGCAACTCTATATATGCCAAAGTCACTTCCAGCAAACTGGTTTAATATTACCAACACATTTTTTGTCATATACAATACAGTACAATTCCCATTTATATAGTGTTTAACATCCCAAGGATCCCAAAAAGCTTCATACAAAAAAAAAAAATTATACAAAAAACAACAGTATAATACACAATTTAGTAAAACTGAATTTAAAAAAGCGACAGAAAATGTGGTTTTAATTATAAAATTGTGTATTTTATTTTGAAAGGTATTTTTTTTTCATTGTATTTATAAACAAAAAAAAAAACCTGGTGAATGTCCTTTGCCCTCTTTCTTGCGGCACTTCCTGTTGAAGGAACCAGCTGACACAGGCCACTTGCTTCTGGGAGATCGAGTTCTTATAGAGTGTTTCAGGTTTTTTTTTTTTTTTTCTTATCTGTCATGTTCTCAATGTCAAGTTCCTACATGCAGCCTCTCAAAGTTGAACAAAAGTGTAGCAGTGAAGTATCTGTAAGTAGTGATTGATGTATTTTCTTCACTAACTAATTATGGTAGGAGCTGAGAAATACATGACCATTAAAAAATCAAATTCACTTTTCCCATAATGTTTGTATTTTCATAGAGTAACATGTGAGATCTATGAAATGAAGGCAGTGCATACAGTATCATACATGCCAACAGTCCCTATATTTCCTAGCAAATGCCCCGCATCCTGATGCATAGGAAGAAAGTCCTGATATTTACCCATAGAAAAAAAATCATTTATTCTGCACAGTAGAGTTAGTGAAAACCACACGCTGTGCTCTTCGTGCGGCTGACACATCTGCTGATCACTACCTTATACAAAGGTAAGAATGCTTCATTATGTCTGTTTTTACGGTCATGATGTTCGTGTCGTGTTGAGCTGGGGGGATACATCTATTATATGATAATGAGTATGACTTCTTCCATGTATATGATGCGTATGACCCCCCTCCCCGGAGACAAGCGTCCTGCTGAACAGTTTCCAAATGTTGGCAAGTATGCAGCATTAAGGAAGATTGACTGGAATTATTTTGTTAGCACTGTGTACCTTAACTGAACGGTGTGAATAAAAGGCAACGCAGACTGTATTGAACCTGTAACACTCCCACTGAAAACCCTGTAAACATGGATTAGTTGATTGTCAGCCTCAGTGTTGACTCCACCCACCTATTTTCTCTTGTATATGAGCACCGCTCTGCACAACCACATATGCGTTTTCTTGTGTTGCCTGATATTGAATACAAGTATGTCTCTGTCTGTGTGCAGGGAGTGAGAGGGTCCATCGGAGAGAAGGGAGCTGCTGGTCTCGATGGTGAGGAGGTATATTGATTATACACTATTACATTAGCAACTGCTCCCAATGCACTGTTCCTACTGGAAGCCAGCCTGGCCAACGGCAGCCACCACTACTGATAAACTAATACCCACCAACAATCCAGAGTGGGGACGGGGGGTGGGTTACACTGGGCTAGCTATACACTCAAAGAGAGAAAAACAAAAACTGCCTGCATTTCTTATCACATTATAGAAGTGATAACATAGCTTTAAAATCTATTGCCTTACCTCTCAGTACTATGTGTACCAACATTATCACTGGTCTCCTTTTAAAGGAGTGCTAACCTAGGCATTCAGATCAATTTCCTTACCGCCTGTTAGCACTAGCAGCATTACCCCTTTAAAAAGTGCTAATCCAGGTTTCTTTAAATCAGTTATCTTGCCTGTTATTAGCACTAGCAAATGGTCACAGGTCCCCATTTAACCAAGTCTTTAAAACACCATTTTGGATTGTTGGTGGATTGTCAGGAAGAACAGGAAGTGATCAGGTAACAGGAAGCAGCAGGGAAGCTGCAAGAATGTAAAGAAAGAATACATTTTTTGTGGTGTTTGTTTTGTGATGTGGATTACACTAATACCCCATTTACACTAGCCACTTTTAAATCGACTCTGAGACGGTTTAGTCCTTTTTCTTTAAGTGTAAAAGCAGATGTCCCAGGTCCAGCCTTCTTAAAACTGTCCTGCTCCAGAGGTGGTCTCTGCGACAGCTTTGGTCTTTTTTTTTGGTCTACTATGAATGCAGCATTCTCATAAGTTCCCCAACTCCGTTTGCTAGCAATGCAGAAAGCCACTGAGTGTTGTGGCGTGCTCTTCAGGCAGTTTGTTGTGTTTCAGGGCCAAACTGGACCAATGGGACCTCCTGGGCCAGCAGGACGGAAGGGACAACCTGTAAGTATGTGTTTCAGCTTCTCCCTAAAATATCAACGCTGTTTATGTTGAGGGCATGAATTTCAACGGTAAAATCTGATAAACACAGGTTGTTCTCCTACTGAAAAGATAAACCAGCTTTAAAGATATTTCAATGTCTGATAAAACAAATATACATATTACCCAATTTTACCCTCAGATGTTGTGAAACAACACCAAATAAAGTATATTAACTCTTTCACCTCTGCAAACCTATAACCAGATAACAGCCTAGTTTCCCCAGTTCAGGTTTGAAACTTTCTGAGCATCACACCTCCCTAGTTTTTTCAGAGCAATATCAATATCATATTTTAAGTGTGTAACTCAAGTGACAGTTTTTGATTAATTCCTTGTTTCACTGTAACCTACACAACAGCGGCCGTGAGCAAAACCCACAAGCTATTTGGGGCACTTACAAAAAGTCAAATAAGACACAAAGAATCCATAGAATTAGTTATAGGGTTGACTTTTTACAAACATATTTAGTGCTGAAAGTGTTAAAATTGAGAAGATTAAACATTTCAGAAACTGAACTGAATCTAGCGCCACTAATTATTTCTCACTGGGAATTAAATCCCTTACGAACGGCATACAGTGAAGGTGTTGTGTGTTACAATTACATACAGTGAAGGTGTTGTGTGTTACAATCACATACAGTGAAGGTGGTGTGTGTTACAATCACACATACAGTGAAGGTGTGTGTTACAATCACACAGTGAAGGTAGTGTGTGTTACAATCACGCATACAGTGAAGGTGGTGTGTGTTACAATCACACATACATGAAACTTGGTATTAACATTATGTATGTTAGGTTATTGAGACTATCAGATTCTGAGGATGGCGGGGGGAGGGGCTATCCGTCTGCACATCCATTCATCTGTATGCCTACAGTATATCTGCATACAGTATATCTGCAGAACATATTTTCAAATTGTGATTAAACAGTTCAATGCCACTTCTATACTATTCTGTACATACTGCTGATATGCCTCATAGCCATCAACCTTTCATTATACTAACATCTATGAGTTTGAATGTTCAGTCACAGCTGGGATGGATGTTACTGACATACTTGTTTCACTAGTTTTCAGCCCGGTTGCCCAGGGTAACGAGGATCTTTTTGTCGCCCTGAGCTCCTGCTGATTGCCAGCCTGGCTGTCAGTGTTCTAACAGGAAGCCGATGTCACTTCCTTTTTTGCCAGGGAGACAAAGGGCATCGAGGGTTGCCAGGTCCAGAGGGGTCAAAGGGCAATGTAGGAGAAAGAGGAAACCAAGGGGAGCTGGGACATTCAGGACCGCCAGGGAAAGAGGTGGGCAGTACATCTTAAAAAGAGATTAAAGAACAGACAAATTGCTTCTTCCCTCTTATAATGAACCCCACAAGCAAAGTGAACTACCAGTCTCCACGTTGCTTGGTCAGGAGAAACAAACTGATCTCTTACCCAGAGATCATTGTGACAGAATCCTTTTTTGGCACCAAAGTCTGTGTATATCCTCCTTAAAACCTGACATCATTTCCAGTATCATTGTCCAAATCTCTCCTGCGTTCACTTGTGTGGGGACTCAGCACAGGAGCTCACGTTTCTGAGTTTCTGTTTATGGTTGTAAAATAAAAATAAAATCTCTTTCCCCCTTTTTCCTTTACTGTCTTATTTTCAAAATGGGGGCAATGATACTGAATGACGTGGGATATTATGGAGAAGGTACACTAAATTTGGCTACAAAAAGGATAATGTTGTTATTAGTAGTAGTAGTAGTAATCATAGTAGTAGTATTAAGGATAATATCACAATGGTCTCTGGGTAACAGATCAGTTTGTTTCTCCTGACCCAACCAACATGGAGTTCAGTTTGTGTGTGGAATTCATCATCCTACAAAGAAACTATATTACAGGTCATCTTGGTATTTATGTTCTCAATGTCGATAAAGATCAAGAAACTTGGAACTGTTTTTTAAATTATATGAAAAATGTTATCTACACACATTTATATGAAAATACTGAATATGGCTTCCAGATCTATCTTATAAGGTGTAAAAACCAGTAGACTGTTTATTAGCATTTGTATTTATTAGTGGTTATTTAGTTCAGTGGTTTGTAAGCACAGTGACATCCTGATTTGATACACTCCGGGGTATAATATCTTGACACTAACTAGAAACTTATAAGAAAGTCAAGCAGACAGACATTTTGCCGAGTGCCTTCCTTATAAAACACAGTTATAAAACAATAACACTGATTAGTTATAAAGATGAGTGTTTGTGTTTTCTTGTGTGTTCCAGGGCTTCACTGGGGCAGTGGGGGAGAGGGGGAAGCATGGCCTGCCTGGTCTCAAAGTGAGCGCTTGGATACAATGATTATTCCTGACTAATAAACACATATTCAGGTTTTTTAACCTAATGTTGTATGTACAGTATATACATGAAAATCATTTACCCTAAATAATAGTAGCACAGTATTTGTATCATAAGTATTCTCTAAATGAGAATTGTTCTGTAGTGGGTTTGTGTTGGCTTTATAATTCCGAGTTATGAGTTATGTTTATTTCAAAAGTTGAAAATATCTTGTACTAAAAAAACTTTTCTTTCTCAAAAGGAAAATAATTCTGCCCAAAAAAACAGCTCTTGTCATAGGAAATTCCTGCTGCAATGAAAGGCATTTTCTCATACCAGGGCCTATATTTGTTATTTGTGCCTGAGTAAATGGCATGATTTGTTTGTACACATAAAGTTTAGAATTGTCGCACACATGCCTTGGGTAAAGGCATCTGCCAAATAAACTAATAATAATGAAATCCTGGTTCACTCACATTTGTAAGTAATATGTGTTAATGAATGTCAATGTCACTAAAGTTGTTCGCACGTGGAAATTTGCATTTCCAAGTGAGTGCCCACATTGCTGTTTTGAAGAATAAATTAATCGTGGGTTCCGTCTGGCTATTTAGCCATAACATTAGTAGACAGAGATGGGAATGTAACTGTTACATTCATTCACTTTTAGTGTTTTAATTGCTCCATGAGTACAGTCTATAGCAATCAACCTGCTGTTCCTCCCTGCTAGGAAAGTACTGAGGACCGAGTGAAATGATCAGGACAAAAAACCTGTGCTTCCATAATGCTAAAACTAAAAGAAGCTTGTGAATTGTCAGTAATGTCTCTGATCTGCTTTTGAAAGCTACCAGTGACCAAGAAGCCAATAGTAGCAGACAGAACTTGAATATGTGCAGGAATAGGGAGTGTGCGCTTGGTGGGTCTGTGCAACCTAGGACCCAACATCTCCCACAATTCCATTACATCAGGACTGCCTCTGGAAAGCCGTATCTTGTGAAAAGTTCTTCTGTACTTGCTGTGAATGTCATATCGAACCAGAAATACCATCTCTTACCGAAAAGCACTGTTAGCAAAGTCTTCCAGAAGTGCAAGATCAGCCATTTTCAAATTATGTTTTGACGTATTACCGTATGCAAATTTATAGAAAAATGTTGTTTCTTAATAGCCTACACACTAGCTACAACTTATCATACTAATGTCTTCTGTAATTACCAGCACAGCTAAAACAAGGGAGTCACAAAAACATGACCTTCTGCTTATTGAGTAACAATCATGGTGGTGGAAACCAACATTTATATCATACTACTGCCTAAATATTATTATAATTTATAAGCAATAATTTATGAAAGAATTATATGTGACAAACATTGCAATTTCAGCAATAATCCAATAACATCAACCTAATGTGAATGTTTTCATTTTACATGTTACACTGATTGATTTAGCCGATTTAATAGGAGTTTGCTCTTGTAGCACCAGCATTCTAACACAAAGAAACGATCGTTCTGGTCCAGGGTGCGTGATTCTACAAACATTCTCACGCAAACTTTGTTTGAATGTGAGCACGCAGGGTTCAGAAGGGAATACTTGTGTGCGTTGGATTGATAAATACTGTATAGGTCCTGGCAAAATCAATATTGTTTTTCGTTAGTAAACCGGTGACAAGAATATAGTGAATTTACCCATACCACATGTGTGACAGGAATATCACACACCCATACCCACATGTGTGACAGGAATATCATACACCCATACCCACGTGTGACAGGAATATAACACCCATACCCACGTGTGACAGGAATATCACACACCCATACCCACATGTGACAGGAATATCACACACCCATACCCACATGTGTGACAGGAATATCACACACCCATACCCACATGTGACAGGACTATAACACACCCATACCCACATGTGTGACAGGATTATAGTGAACACACACAGAGCTTTCATTTTTCTTTTTTTTAGTTTAGAATCGCCAATTCTTTTTTCTCATTTTCTCCCCGATTTGGAAAGTCCAATAATTTTTTTTATTTCAAGCCAGCTCACCGCTGCCTCCCCTGTGCTGACTCTGGAGAGACAAAGACACATCCGAAAAGTGTGCAGTCAGCCATCCGCTTCTTTTCACTCTGCAGACCTGCCATGCAGCCACCTCAGAGCTACAGCATCAGAGGACCACACAGGTCTGGGCAATATACAGGCCAGCCCGCAGGCGCCCAGCCAGTCTGCATGGGTCGCTGGTGCGCAGTGAGCCGAGGACACCCTGGCAATGGTGCGGTGCCCCCTGGGAACTCACGTCCACAGTCGGCAGTGGAGTAGCCTGGACGGAGCTTCAATTTTTGCACATAGCGAGAAGATCACATATCTAATTGTGTTGATGCTTTGTGACGACTGTCTGTAGTGTGAGTTATAGAGAGTGTCACAGCTTGGGGGTATAAAGAGGCGCGTGTCTGTGTACAGAAGTGACACTTTGATTTGTACATGGTAATTGGCTGTACTTTCATTTTTACGATATTGATCTAGTTTATTATTAGTCATGGTAAAAAACAAGCACATAACATCCAAACCTGCATACATGCAATGCAGTGTAGGAAAAGTGGAATCTCTGTGCTGTTCACTTTTATTGGGATTCTAAAGGACTCAATACAGTTTGGATAAACAAATGTTAACAGAGGCCAGTGACACAACAGCAGCGCCAGCCTGTCACCGAGCCCTATGATTCAGCTGCAGTCAAAATCTGAGCTGAAACACTTAACTGACTTCTTTGTTAAAAACAAGAAACACAAAGCACTTCTCCTATATCTCCAACTAGGAGTCCTTGAGAGTATGTGGAGGTAGTTTCCCTCATACATTATAACATCCTCCACTCTGTCTCAGATTGTATCCTCTGAAAATTCTCATCACCATGTGCACACCATGCCTGCAGGTGTCTCTGAAATGTGCCTGTGACTCTGTGCCTCCTGCAGGGCAATGCTGGCCAGAGAGGCTCCACGGGACAGGCAGGGAGGTACGGCACTGTGGGGAAACCAGGGAGGAGCGGGAGCAAGGGGGAGCGTGGCGCCCCAGGCAGGACTGTGAGTACCAGAGCATTCACACTGACCATGCATTCTTACATTGCACCCCCTGAAAACACAAGACAACTTCAACTCTTACCAAACATTTACTAGTGTCAGACTATTAGCTCTCATATTTTCCTGTGTAAAATATGGTCATGTTAACATGTATTGTTTAAATTATATTTTTTCATACTATTAATTAATAAAATACACCGATCAAACGAAGATGTTTCATTGCTACCTGTCCACTTTGAGAGGCTGCATAAAGGAATGCAGAGATGTTAAAAACACAATGAAAGTAGCAAGTTGATACAGTGCTGAGAAGGAAAGTTAAATTAGTCATGTACCAGAGATAATACAAGTAGTAGAGATATGTACATTATTCATATATGTTAGTGGTGCATACAGTGTTTGCGACTGTGTTAAGATAATGGGCAGAGCGGGTGCAGCAGACTGTTGATCTGATGCTATCAGATGAATCTGTGTGTTTCAGGGAGAAGTGGGGAGACCAGGGCCAGCCGGCCGGGTGGGTTCACCAGGAAAAACAGTGAGTCACTGCAATCCTGTCTAATGTGTACATGAGGCCTCTACCACACATCTAACATCATACCAGAGCCAGCTTACACTAATACTGGTATACAGACCAGTATAGCTCAGCAGACTAACATGCAGATAGACTGCACAGAACAAGCATATGTACAGGCTTAGTCCCATCAACCATAGAGAGAGAGAGAGAGAGAGAGAGAAAGAGAGAGAGAGAGACCCCAGCTGTGAGTTGCTCATACAACACTGGGAAGGGGAATTGCCTGTTCTCCAGAACAGAGTGGAGATAAGCAGACATTCCCAGCCTCCTGACTCTGCTCTGAATTGCAGGGTCTGAGTGGAAAGCGTGGGCCTGCTGGGAAGGATGGACATCAAGGAAAAAAGGTACAACCTTTTCTACAGTGGGGACAAATTCAGCCTTCGCACTGCAGTTTTTCTCTTCTCAATAGTCACCTTTTACCTGTGACTTTATAGTTTTACTAAATTGTCCTTGATTTAAACTAGGAGGCCTATCAACTATGGTTAAAATGCTTGTACACAAGCAAGGAAATATGTAATGTAATTCATTCCACGAAGGGTAACATGAAATGCAGTGATACTGCTGTACATTCAAGAGCACCTTGGTATAGGCATAACATATTGTCACAAAGACGGCTGCAGTGGGTGACGTCAGACCAGAAACCAGGAACCAAGAAATAAACAACAGAGAGGTGGGGTTTGATGAAGCTGAGCGATTGTTCTCGCTCAGTATTTAATAACGAAACAGACAGAAAATAAAAGGTTGTAAAAGACAAACAAAACACAGGACACGGCACTTTCGCCAAAATAAAGAGACAAACAAAATGGACCTCACAGACAAACACAGTCAGCTGATATTTTAACTATTATTTATGCTTATTACCTCCGTCCCCAATCCCGTTCTCCACTCACCGAACACACAACCCCGAGTGAGTGAAAACATGCTGCTTTTGTGCAGCTGTGCCAAGACTCAATTGGTAATCAATCGTTCAATTGGAGTCTTGGTACAACTGCACATGAATTAATAAGTGCAATTCCCCGTGCTCGCATATTATTACATTTTACCTGCACATGAAGTGCTGTGCAATCCTCGTGCCTAAATACAAATATACATTTTAAATAACACTTGTTCCACAAACCCATTTATATCTCGTGTACCAATGGCTATACACCAACATTAACACACAACACGCAACATATAACACTGAAATACACACAGGGGCGGGCAACATTGCTACAAATATCTACTTGTTTTTTTAGATTTGCTTTGTGTCATTTTCAGTCATCACATCCTGGTGGCTTTTTAAAACTGTAGTTTAGAGCACTGAAGAGTAAACTGACGACTGAAGAAATGATACATTGTGATTCTCAACAGTAAGAAGACTTTAATAACTGTGATACAGTTTTCGAGGATTTGATATGAAAAGCTTGTCACATTCACAATTGTAGTATGGACAGTATATTGATTTGCAGAGGCCTGTGTAATTAACATTTATATTTTATGTTTTTGTCAAGGGGGATTCTGGGAACCTTGGAATGACCGGTGTTCGTGGAAACAAAGGACAAGAGGTATCAATTATTTTATTTTTCTAGAATCTTGTTTTGTTTTAAAATCTGTTAGTTGTATATTTTCAACACTGCTAAAGCATTCATAAACTCTACCCATGTGCACTCCTATTCACTATACAGCTGTCAAATGTGCAGTTTAGAAAGAAAATATGGTATTGCAAAGATATATTTTCATTTTAAAACATGACATCTGGTAATACGTTAGATTCAATTAGGTTCTTTGGTTGCCTGCGTTGCTTTCCAGGAAATCTGCTACACTTGCACTTCTTGCTCATTTCACCTCAGCACTGCCTTTGGGTTCAAGCATCTTAATGGCTGCAAAGTATGTCAGTCATTAGGGGAAGCAGTTGATTGGTTGCTGACAGGAAAGAAGAACTTGAATGGATGGAGACAATTTCAGTCTCCTGGTGAAATTACCATGATAATACATGACTGAAAGCATGGTTTGCAAACAGAGGTGTATATAACCTAGTGTAATACCAAATATCATTCTTTAAAATCATTCTTTAAAATGATACATAGATACAACCAAAACATCCCACCGTTTTAGCTTGGTTGTACCCAAACATTCTGTTTTACTTTTTGGTTGCGTCTAGCACTGTGTGGTTGCTGACAGCGATGAATCTATTACAACACCTAGTCCTTTCTCTTGGTGGGCCTATGTACCACCCATTTGGTATTTGGATCCTGCATTCTTGTGACCGACATGTAACATTTGATGACATTATATTGAACATAAAATGTAATTTGCCCATTTCAGGCCAGAAATTGTGTCACATGTTAAACCACATGATTGTGACTATACTTACTGCTACCTAAGACTACAGTATTTTCAAACACATTAAAATAGATACTTCAAAGGAGCCTTATTGTGGAGCTCAATGAGTCATATATGGCTCAAGAACCATCTGTTTGACAGGTCTGCCATAGACTTCTTATTGACAGGATGTATTCCTAACAATACTGTGGTTCATTGAGAATACCTGTGAGAGACGTGTAATGCATCAGCAGATCCACCAGGCATAAAAGTGGATTAGTTATTTCTACATGGACTCCAGAAGTAGCTATTCCGAGAGTAAAACTGGGTTGCACCAGAGTGGATTTACAGATGTGTTACTATTCCCAGAGTAAACATTAATCAGAGAAGTATATTCTGCAAATTAGGTAAGGTGTCCAAAGTTCCATATTTTTTGGTGCCGAGGTAAACTTTGGTGCTGAGGTAAGTGTCAAATGTAAATAAACTGTACTAAACTGAGTTCATCAAAATATGTTTGCATTCAAAAACAGTGTTAATAACAATGGCCCTATCCATTGCTTTCCTCACCTTCAATCCCTTAACACCTTTCACACGCTAGGCCACTTATCAATCCCTGATGTTTTCCTTTGTCTCAGCCCAGTTTCAAACTTCTTTTCTCAGTATAGTTGTTTTGTCATTGTGGTATCGAGGTTTTTTTTTTTTGTTTTGTTTTTTAACAAACTGCAGTCATTTGTATAAAGTTTATGAAGGTTAATAAATAAATGTGAACTAAAAATTAGAAATGTAAAATGTCTTAACACATATATTTTAAAGTTCTTTTCAGGAATATTCTTCTTTTTTTTCCTGTCTGTCAGACCCATCCTGGACAGATATACGAAGACTATATCTACACGTACTGTAGCCTACTGCAGCTTTTGCAATTTGCAAAATTTATTGTAATGTGAAGTAATGTTTATTGACTGTTGGAAATTGTGAGATTATACACATAGATAAAGAGAAAACAGTTAAAAACAGTGTTGTTTATAGTACATGTAACATTAGCAAAAAATAATTGATTACAGTGATTAAAAAAGAACTTATTGTAGAAATAATCAGGCAGTAAAAGATACAACAGAACACAGACATGGCATGAGAACTGATGAGAGAAAGAAAGACATGGGTGGAAATAGAGGAGCAGTTTAATGTGGAGAAAAGAGTCATGAAAAGATGGGTAAAACAGCTACAGGTTGCAAGGAGAGCTGAAGCAAAAGGCAGAAAAAAGAAATAGCAAAAGAAAGAAGAGAAAAAACTGGAAGCATACCGCTAGAAAGGCAAACTGACCCCCTTTCACTCACTATGAAGGAAATTATACCCCAGAACTTCCTCATATATTAAAGATGAAGGCCTACCAGATAGCGATAGGTCTTGTTCACTCTTTAAAACAAAATATTTGTTCGAAATCCAAACATTATCCATATTTAGAATACTAAATGAAAAGAAGTTGTCTCCCCTACTGTTAAAGCATCCTCGACCCAGGTTTAACTTCCTGTCTCATTTACGTCTTTAGTCAGCTTACTCGGCTGTGGTGAAAGCAGACTGAGCTTACTCTGCTGTTTACTGTTTACTCTGAGAGGATCTACTCTTCAGTTATTCTAAGTCAGCCACAGACTTGGGCAAACTGCTTTGAGCTAGTGATGTCTATTATAATGATCTAAACCGGGGCAGATCTAAACACGGTTGTGTTAGTTTAACCCATCTGGAGTTTTTCATCAGCATCTGCTTATTAACATACACAATAAACATACAGAGGTTCACTGTTGTATAAATTGTACACAGCTATATTCTGTACTTGTCTTGTTTAGGTCTAGGTCGGCCAGGGTGTCCTCGGCTCGCCGCGCACCAGCAACCCCTGTAGTCTGGCCGGCCGCCTGCGCACTTGCCTGTTAGCTGCCCGGGAGCTGCGTTGTCCTCCTACGCTGTAGCTCCTGGGTGGCTGCATGGTGAATCCGCAGTGTGTAAAGAAGCGGGTGGCTGAAGGCACACGCTTCGGAGGACAGCGTGTGTTCGTCTTCGCCGCTCCAGAGTCAGTGCAGGGGTGGTAGCGGTGAGCCGAGCCTAAATAATAATTGGGAGAAAATAACAAAAATAATTGGCATCGACTAAATTATTGACAAAAAAAAAAAAGTGAGCATAAGTTTGGCCTCCTCAACAAACACAGTCCTGTTTCACTGAATTAAGTTTCTTTCATCTCAAGGGGCCTCGAGGTTCAAAAGGAAAGAAGGGGGAAATGGGAAAGAGAGGAAAAATGGTAAGTGCTGTTCCAAATGCTTTGTCATGCAAACATAAATAGAATTAACCAGGCATGCACATACAGAGGGTCGTCATGATCAGGTAGCAATAGCACAGTACCTGAAACATTCAAAATAGTTGTAAAATTGAGACTATATCAAATACAATCGGAAACATCGCTAGGAGGCTAGGAGTGTATGAAAAAAGTTTGGTGAAATTCAAGGCAGTGATCTTGTAGAGTGTGACCGACTGACAACAAGATGAAATGACAACTTATACCTAGATTCTGAAGTTTTTTGTATATGTTGCGTGTTCAGTTTCACGGTAAGCTGCCCAGAGCTACGTTGTCCTCCAACGCTGGAGCTCTGGGTTGGCTGCATGGCAGGCCTGCAGAGTGAAAAAAGAAATGGTCGGCTGACGGCACACGCTTTGGAGGACAGCGTGTGTTCATTTTTGCCACTCCCAAGTCAGCACAGGGGTGGCAGCGGTGAGCTGAGCCAAAAAATACAATTGAACATTTCAAACTGGGAGAAAAATGGGGTAAAATCAATTGCCAATTACTATTTTTTTTTTTTTTAAGTGCTGTATACACATCTAAGGCCATCTAACATTTTCTAAAGCACTCTGATCTGGTATTCATGGAACCATCTGCCTCTCAGTTTCAAAGTGGCCTCCTTTTAGTTCAAACATGGGCCAATTCAAATGAGCTGTGTATAGGCTGCAAGTGCAAGTCTGAGGGTGTGCAGAAGAGGAAGCAATGTAAATCCTCAGGTACCCATATTGAATACTTTGAGTCTTTGACTACAGAAGTCTTGCTGAATGTTGTGTTGAGCGATGTGCTGTAAAACTAATAAAGGAGATAGAGGAGAGTGTTTCACTTTGTTTACAAATCTGAACTTGATTAGTCTGAGTTTCCTTATAGATTAACATGTTGTCTTCTGTCTGTTATCAAAGGGTCCAGTGGGATACACAGGAAGCCCCGGGACGGTTGGCCCTAAGGGGCTTCCAGGGCCACGGGGTCCCCCAGGAAACAAGGGCAGCAGAGGGAGGCCAGGGGCCAAGGTGGGGGGGGGGGCAGGGTCAGAATTGTTGTTGTCAGTTACTGTACTTACTGATCAGTTCAAACAGAGTTAACACTACCAGGTGAGACCTATAATCAGAAGTCTCACTGTCTTACCTGTAGTCTCATATTGATGGTGCTAAAAGCCCTTGCAGGGAACTAACTAGAAGCGCCTTGTAATGCTTCTTAGTAGCGAGCATATGGCTATGACCCAGGCTGAGCTCAAACTTTAACAATAACTTTAAAGAATGTGATAAAAAACAGAAATAGCACAATAATTGGAATCCAAAGGAATGTCAATGTATTGACTGTTGTACAGCCTGTTTATTGTAACTTTAACACTGCTGTGAGCTTGTATGAGCGTGTTTGCTGTAACCCTCTCCCTCTCTCTGTGTGTGTGCAGGGTAAGACCGGTCCTCAAGGAACGAAAGGGCGCAAGGGAGTTCCTGGAAGAGCGGTGAGTTTCGACACCGAAAATCAGCTATTTCTTTTAAGGGTTTCGACTAAAAATCTTTTCAAAGTCTTTAAGTATGTATCCACCATTTACACTGCCCATGGTTATTTCGAACAGCCATTTATATGGATCAATAGTGATTGCCATTTGCCATTCCCATTGATTTAAAAAACAAAGGCATCATTTATACCATGTTAAGCACGTTGTATATTTTGGGCAAACTCAGCTCATTATGTGCCATTCACATAGATTTAAATAACAAACACATTGCTTATACTGTAGTAATCACTTTTATTAATCCACCAATCAGCTGTTTTCACCTCATTACCTTGCCATTCACATAGATTTAAATAAAAAAGGCAACATTTTCTGAAGTAAAAGCTTGACAGATTGATCAGTCAGCTGTTTGCACCTCGTTACTGAGTGATTACCCCTGTACTGTACCTTGGCTATTTAATCCCTGTACGTAGTTTACAGTTTGAAAAAACAGCGCTGACTGCAATAGCAAGCATGGCTGGAAAGAGAAAAGCATCAGAATGAAAATTCAGTGTAAAAAAAATCTGTTAGATGCTGTGCGTTTGCTAAAGCATGCTTGGAACTCTGTCAATCAACAAACAATGCAACATTGCTTCAAAAAAGCTGGGTTTTCTCTAGTTGAGGAGGAGAGTGCTGACAAAAATACAACCAAAACTGAAACTCTGACATCCAGAGGGGATGTCGGAGGAAGAATTCTCAGCTGTGTTACCTTAGCGTCCAGGACGCTCTGCCTGAAACAGACAACGATGACATAAGTGTGCGTGCTGCAACACTACTAATATGGAGTATGGGATTTCTTAGAAAATGCTGACAAGGTCTGCCATCCATACTTGCAAAAAAAGAGCGTCCAGATGTGTATCACAGAGGTCTTCAGTGGAAACAGATTACTGTAATGTAGCCTGCCTGTACTGTACGTTTCTGCACTGGCATTACTTCTTTGCATTTACTTTTTATTGCATAGGTTTTAATATTTTTTTTTATTAGTGTAATGAGTGTCATTATAAAGATTTTTAACCACATGTTTGTTTTGTTTACTGTGCTGGTGATTGGGGGATATTTTTAATGTCAGGTTATTGTGTGGGAGTGTATACCGTCCATCGCTTACTGCAGGTAAATCACGTTAACACAAACGCGCCCGTTCTAAGCAGTGGCGACTGTACATTGAGAAAGACTCAAAAGTTTCTCATAAGGTCATGGGTAATTTTTCTCTCTTGCCATTTTTACAAACTTATTCCAAAATGTTAAATAAAATGACATCAAAATACAGATTTAACTAACGACACAAAAGAGAGCAGTAGATTGTAGTGGCTTTAGTTCCCTCCCAATCCATCAGTATTGCGTGTTCTAGATCATGCCAGCTACTGGAGTGGGTACAGCACTGTGGCAGCACAGCTTTGAAGACCATGCTTGTGACACATATCATTTGACATGAGCAATTGGTATTGTTTTAATTCATTTACATGGTATAAAGTATATCTCTATGTTCCATTTACAAAGTCATGTCAGTGAATATGTTTGGTTGGTTTAGTTGTTTTTTTGCTGGATAGTTTGGTCATGTGAGCATTGCCCTGTGTTCAGGACAAGGCTCTGCAAAACACACAGCAGGCAATGTCAATCAATCTTTATTTTATATAGCGCCTTTCTTAGTGGAACACCATCACAAAGAGCTTTACAAGATGCAGTAAATACAAAAAAGTCCATAATACTTCAAATACAGGGAAATGCATAATACATGATATACAGTAAAAAATAAAATAAATAAATAAAATGCAAGCACTATTAGACCCAAATACAGCAACCTAAACAATGTCTTTTTAAAAAGATCTTGTGAGAATTGGATCATTTGCTTCAGTCTTGGAGTACGTTAAAGTCGATATCTATATTGACATTTTCTGAAAGTGTTTCTGTGTTGATGTCTTTCTGAAATTGAGTTTAAACTCAGGGCTCAGGTATCGGATTGTGTACAGTTTGGCTTGTGACAACTGCATGATTTAGAAAGACCTGTTTAATGTAAATGATGGACGGCTGTCTAATGATTCCCTCATGTTTTTAGGGGGCTGTCGGGCAGCCAGGGAAGCGAGGTCCCAAAGGCAAGCAGGGGAGAAGGGTGAGTGGTGTATCCATGACTTCAACATAGGGAGTGTTGGTACAGAATAAGAATAGTCACAAAGGATTAGATTCTCAAAGCCATTTACTCCAAATCATTAGTGCAATTTTTATCTCAAAGGAAAAAAAAAAAAAACATTACAATTCTAAAAGGAATAAGAAACATTGTATGTGTTTCTCCTTTCTGAAATGAAGTAAATAGCTTTGAGAATTTAGCCCAAAAGGTTCCACTGCTACCGTGTTCAGTGAGAGCAGAGCAAGACTCTGTCTCCTGGACAATGGGCAGAAAAAGATAGAAAGTATCAGTGTACACCCACAATGCACCCGAGGGGTCGTTTCTATAGTGGCCTCCACTTTGCAGAGATTGTGCCCCAAAGGAAGATGCTGGTGACGTTATATAATACATGAGGATTCAGAAATCAATGACAAACCTATCCTGTCTGATTGTTTGTACTTAACAAAAACAAACAAGCATTACTGTTATCTATTACACATCAAGTTAAATATGTGTCGGTGTTAATTGAATAACCTGGCAACGCATTATAAGCTAAGTTTCAGCAGTGTACTGTTAATGGCTAATACAAACATCTATTGTAGTACACTTCAGCAAGCATATAAGAGGTAACAATAAACCGATTGTAGCGAACAAAATCATTTCAGAAATCCTACCTGCCATGCACTTCATTTCATTATATAGGTCTCAAATGTGAAAGAAAATTAAAAAAAAAATATTGCAAACATTCATTCATTTTAAAACATGACACCTGGTACTAGACTTGGTAGAAGAAAGTTCTCATTTTCCTTGTCTTGCATCCCAGGAATTCTGCTACTACTTTACTTCCTTGTTCATTTCACCCCAACAGTGTCTTCTGGATCTGAAACGGCACATTTGAGACATACAGTCACAAGCGACTATTGGCACCCTACACTTAATATAAGACAATTCAAGAAAACATTAAATACAAGCATTTAGTGAACATTAACCACTAATTAATATCACTAGACCAAAGTACACAATTGCTGGTAGTTTAACAAATAATCTTTGTTTAAAAAAAAAGCACTTAGGCAATTTCAAATATTTGTTCATGACAAAAGTATTGGTACCCCTGCTTTAGTATTTCATGTGTTTTTATTATGGCTTTCGGACATTTATGATAATTCTTGACCGGTATCTTTTTGGTGAAATCTGGGACCATTTTGTCTTGCATATTTCCTTCAGCTCACACAGATTGGATGCACAATGCTTGGCTACAGCTTTTTTTTCAGATCACTCCAAAGCATTTCTATTAGATTGAGATCTGGGGATTATGAAGGCCATTCCAGAACTTTTATCTTTGTTTTTATCCTCAAGAATTCCAAAGTTGACTTAGCCATATGCTTTGTGTCATTGTCATGTTGGAAGATAACCTGTCTGCCAATCAGCCTACGAGCAGATGGTATCATTGTATTTTGTAGAATGGTTTGATACATGGCTGCATTCATTCAATCTTCAATTAAATGATTGTCTTCAATCCCTCAACTGCTAAAACACCCCCATACCATGATCAAACCACCATGTTTAGGAAAAACTTAGGCTCATCAAACAAGATAATTTTTTGCTTCAGATTCCAGATTTGTTGGCTTATTAAGACGGTTTGTTTTATGAATTTTCTTAAAAGTGGTTTGCGGTGAGGTCTACATGTATATAACTCTTCGGTGTTCTGTGTCCTTCATACAGTTCTTTTGTTACTATTATGCCTGATGCTTCTAAATCTTTCTTTAAGTCCTGTTAGTCTTGGAATTCTCCTACCTGCTTGTGACAGAGAGAGAATGAATCCTAGTCAACAATCTCCCTCCCGATCTGTGAGGACACTGTATAACAGGAACAGAGTGCCTCATACTGGTTGGTCTAGCAATTCATTCCAGAGTCAGTCGGAAGCCAGCCATCCAGGAAGGGGGCGGAGTCACAATGCCTGAAGTCATCGCCCTCAAGCGGTACACGATGTGTCAGTCATGGATTGGAGGAGATGTGACTGAAGTAGCTATCGCAGGGGCCATGATTAAGGGTATAATTGGAGATGTGACGATATAATCTGCCCCTTTGATGTGGTTATGAGAATGACCGAGAAAGAAAACAGACTGTGAAAGCGTATTGTGAGTGTTAAGCATTTTGTTTGTTTGTGGAAACTAACTGTCTGTATTTGTCACTGTTAGACAGCTAACCCGATCTGGGAGCTGTCACTACAGGCCAACACCAAGTCCGGACTGCAATTCACTACTCTCACTATTCTTGCATTGCACCACAGCTGCACTCAGAGCACTCGCTGTCAGGAGACGTGACTGTGTCTGTGTTGTGTGTTGTTTTTTGTATTATTATTTCGGGACTGAACCCTGTGGTTTATATACTGGCAATACACATTGTTGTGTAGAGCCAGCATTATTATTTAATGGTGTCAAGCAGACCAAGAGAAAATAAAAAACTGTTTGAACTGCAAACTTTGTGTCTGTCATTGTTGGAGCAGCTGCATCACCTGCACACCTGAGCACTTCAAACCACGCAATCACACTGCTAAACCTGTCATTTTCTTTAGATGTCCACTTCTTTCAAGTGTTTCAGTTGAATTTGTGCTGTGGCACTTCTTGATTATTGCTCTGATTGTGGATTTTGGTATTCAGTATTTCTTTCATACTGTTCTGTAGCCATTTTCTTTGTTGTACTTGTGCTGCAAGTACTTTGTTCAATTGTGAATCCCACTCCTTTGTCTTGACCATCATCTGCTGTGCTGCCAAAATGTTCTTCCTCAACAAATGTTGAAAATAATTACCTATTTTTTAGCTGTTTACTTTATAAGCCAGTGTGTTATTTTTTTAATTACTGTGTAATAGTTTTTAATCAATTAATATATTTTTAAATTAGGTTTTACAGACTTTTAGTGTAAAGGTGTCTATACTTTTTTCATAAAAAAATATTTGAAATTGCTTAAGTGATTTTGCTTTTTTATCAAAATTGTTAAACTACTAGAACTGGTGTATTTTGGTATTTGTCATATTAATTATGTCATAGTCAAATTAGTGTTCACTAAATGCTTGTATTTAACATGTTTTCTAATATTATAAGTGTAGGGTGCCAATACTTTTGTCTGCACTGTATATTGTGAAAGGATGTGCATGGGGGAGAAAATGTATGGAACTGTTTTGTTCCCATCACTTTAATGCAGAAGGAAGGCCACAGCTTGAGAGAGGAGCCATGCTTTGCTTTTTTCTTTTGTATTCTCATGTGTGGCAGGGGTTCTGCATTCTACTAACGCTCTGGTTTAATTTGTTCAGGGTCAGAAGGGTTTGGATGGACTGCTGGGAGTGATAGGGAACGAAGGGGATCCGGTGAGCTGCTCTTTCATTTCTGTCTTTGGAAAATATGATAATTGTATCGAATTCCAACTATTTATCTTTAAATTTGACCCCAGAATAATTCTGAAAAGAAAATGATTAGGTCCAACACAAAGCAAAATTACAAAATGTACAAAACAAACAGTAATTATAAGACGTGTATGTAGTCCAGGAACAACCGTTTACACAATCTACGCATGTACTAATAAAAACAGTGAAGGAACAGGTTCCTGGCTGTGCGAGGTTTCTTCTGTTCACTGGGGAATCCACAGGAGTGTCGTCTGTGCTGTTCCTGCAGGTTAGAGAGGCAGAGTCGGCAGGGACTGCTTCTCCTCCTCGCGCACAGTGCACCCTACAGGCCAGGCGCCTTGCGCCCATCTTGGTGCTTTTCCCATTACTAGAATTGCTTCAAAATCACAGAATGGATCTCCTTGTAATTTTAGTGAATGATTACACTTCTTATAAAGGCGAGTCAGTCGAGTTTGGCGAGGATACGATCTAGAATGACTGACTGGTGACCACCTTTGCTTTTGTCTGTTTTTATATGGCAGGGTTGTGTATAGGGTTTGCAGGGGCTCAGTGTGTTCTGATATGCTGTTGTGTTTCCAGGGTGATGAAGGGCGTGCTGGGCGCCCAGGTCGTCCTGGACGGCCAGGGAGAAGGGTGAGTCCTCTCTACACTGTCCTTCACCGTCTGAACTGCACTGTATCAAGGCCAATGGGTTTAGAAATAGGCAGCAAGTGTTTTCCTAAATATTTCTGTTCTATTCACAACACTTTAATTCTTGTTTTAATGGAATAAAAACAGTTTGGCCTTGGTCATGAAACTGATCCAGGCAGTTGTAAAGAAGACAAAAACAACCTAGAACAGTGTCATGAATATCAAAGGCTATAAATTCATCAAAACGTACCTCGTAAAACACTGGGCTCCAGTCTCACAGCCTTATGAATTTGTCACTAGCAAATTGTCATTAGCACCCAATATGGCTAAACCAGAGATAAAGAACTCAGATATTGGATTTAGAAGCTTGTAAGCAGAGGCACCAAGGCCGTCTCCCCCTTGCTGGCCACTACAATCATAAACAACACTGCTTTATTATTGTAATGTCTACAAAAGGGTAGCGGACCAGGTCTGGGTTGCATAAATACAAGCAAGCTAACTACTAAAGGAAGTAAATGTGGGTTATTTTATTATTAAAGTAATCTACATCACGCTATTTTTATTTTATAGGAAAACTACTTCAAATGTTTTAACATTCAATAGGCTTATGTTTTTTGTTTTGTTTTTTTTATGCTTTCAACATGTAGAATATAATAATAGTGTGATACAGATTGTTTTAATAATAAAATAACCCACCTATACTTACTTTAGTAGTTAACTTGCTTGTATTTATTCAGCCCATTCCTGGTCCGCTACCCTTTTTGTAGACCTTACAATAGCAACGGCATGGAAAAGGATATAATACAAATCCAGCTGACTCCCTCAGGCCAGTTAGAAATATCACTGTTAGTAAGTTTGTTTTTTCTATTCAATTTGTACTTCAAGTTAGACAGAATTTATCCCACTTGAAAACAATGTTTGGTGTGTCAATTTCTGTCAGTTCAGCACTATGACAAAATCATATGGACTGGAAACAAATCATCTTAGACTAATCCCAAGCCCTTGAATTTAGTGTCTGAGCTGCCTATTTAGTGTCTGAGCTGCCTATTTAGTGTCTGAGCTGTCTATTTAGTGTCTGAGCTGTCTATTTAATGCCTGAGCTGTCTATTTAATGCCTGAGCTGTTTATTTCTGGGTTAGTTAATTTCTTGGATACAATATGTTTTCCTTTTTGAAAAAACTGTGCTGATGAAAATTTGAAGTGGCTTTGATAATCTGACCCTGTGTGATTCCTTTTGAGAAGAGCATGATGATTGCTGATTGAATGATGAGATTGTCTTCTTACCTAACAGGGTAGCCCAGGACCAGCAGGCCTGCAAGGGACACAAGGAGTGAAAGGACCCAAGGTATGAGTGTGCAGTTCACAATGCTGACAATATACAGAACAGTAGTTTATTGTTGGTATGTATGTAGTGTTGTTATAAGCAATCCCATCCAAAATTGCATAAATGGCTAGCCATAGGATAAAGCTTAAAGGAGTGCTTTGAAATCCTTTCTCTCGTTAACTTTATCACCATTATCACTCTTACTTCTTATTAACTTTAGTAAAAAAATCCTTACTGTTTGTTTTATGCTTCAAATATGTTAGATCTGCACTTTTTTTTTTTTTAACCATATTAGTATTTAAAATACAACACTAGATAAACAGCTTCATCCTGGTACCTATCCTGGAGTTCCGAATGCAGCTAGACCGTTGGGGGGAGTTTAAACTACAATGCAACAGGAAGTGATTAGGTACCAGGAAGCACCCGCAACAACGGTTCATCTTCATCAAATACAAGCAAAGAACCAGAAGATCTTCATCAGATTTAAAGGGGGGCAAGGATAATATTACTAGTGCCGGAGGTGACGTCAAGGATAAAAACGTGTGGGTTAATACTAGCCTTAGGGTAAAGCCAGATGCATTATATGTACTGCTGCTGATGAGGTATGACTTAGGCTGGGTATTACACTAAATACACAGATTACAGCAACTTTTAATGCTAAAACAAATGTGGCCATGCAAACCATTGCAATTCTGCTTTCTCTTGCAGTTTGTATTGGCTTCTCACAACGAGATCAATTATTTTAATTATAGAACAGTAAGAATTATAGAAGAAAAGAAAATGTACCTGATAAAATAAATGCTGGTGTGTATAATTCACTTTGTGTCATGTAGATTTGTAAACTCAATCTGACCTCTCCCACTGGTTCCTACTTCACTTTCCCTTTCCCATAATGAACGGTTATATTGAGACCTTTTTTGTGTCTATGACCACTAGAAAACATTTGCAAATTTAAATGAACCACAGTTTATGAAGAAAAAAAAGCAAGTTAATACACAACAGTGCCGCACCAGTACACAGAAGACATTTAAAAAAAATGTAGAAAGATAGTAAAGGTGGGGGGGCGGAGCGGTGCAAACCATATACTGGTCCCCCAAGGAAGGGTGGGGGGGGGGCTTGGCCCCCGCGCTGGTGACTCCCTTGCTTAGTGCTAATGAGAGGTAAGAAAATTGCTTTAAACAGACCTTAGTTTAATGGACAAATGTACTATGAACAGACTAGTTTATTGTATGCATCTGGCACTGTACAGGTTTCATTTCAGTGTAATGCAATGATTATTTTGTGGTTTATTTTATGAATATAGGCATCTCCAGGGAAAAGAGGGAAAGTGGGACCACCTGGCCCTGTTGGACCCCAGGTAAATATCTACAGACACCGGGCACACTGATAACTACAGGGCACACTGATAACTAGAGGGCACACTAATAACTAGAGAACACAGTGGTAACTAGAGGGCACACTGATAATTAGAGAACACACTAGTAACTACAGGGCACACTGATAACTACAGGGGACAATGATAACTACAGGGCACACTGGTAACTACAGGGCACACCGCATGTCGAGGTGTAGGAGTGGATAACATCAGAGACCAGGTCTTTATACTAGCTAGGGAGACGACTGTCTCCAAGCAAGTCTGGTTCACTATGTTAAAAATTAACAACCTTCCGGCCCATGCTACAGAAAAAACTCCACTTAGGAAGACACATTCACAAAAGAAATCAATCAGTAAAACAGCATACTTACAGAAATAGTTGTGGATTGCACTGCAGTCATTCAATACAAGACACTGAGCCATAGCACTCCAGTGTCACTATAGTTATTTTAAAGGAACATCTACACAATATGCAGGAAAAAATCAGAAAAAGGTTAGCTTCCAAATTGTGGTCCTTTATTGCTATTTCCAGTTTGAGAATACACTGTTTCATTTAACAGTGAATTCTAGCATGTACATTTTTCAGAATGCACAGAAAGTTTATTTTACAAACATTTAACTAGGGCAAATAAGATTGTTTCCAAGCCTTCCTAGACTGTTATTACTAATTATGTATACTATTTTGGCAATAGCTGTGCATTTTAATACTTTTAAAACAATCTAAAAAAAATGTGCTTGTGTATTGTGCATTTTAAATTTCAAATCTTTAGCACCCAACAAAATTATTAGGCAAGTAAAATAATTTTGAATCTGGCATCCATGGTAATGACTGACCTTACATTTTTTTAATCTGTAATAATTTTTCAGGTGAACCCCACTGAGGTAATTATTTTAAACACAGTGCTATCAATTATGAAAATTACTCAGGCAGAGACAGGAATATAAAGTCTTGTCAGCCCCTTGAAGATTGTTCGATGGTACAAGTGTCCCCTTTGCCCATCCAGCAGCGCCAGTCCTGTCTCCAAGTACATTCAGCATCCTCTAGTTGTATTCGTAATATGACAATTCTTTGGTCATATTAAAAAAACCCTTTGAGTCAGTCTTTAAACAAAATCATGTTTAATATGCAGTCAATGGGAGTCTACTTATCGAAACTATACCGCATTATTGCAAAATAACATTTGGAATCCCAGTGAAAATGAATAGCAGAGAGATTACAGTCATTTAATAATTTCTACCCACTCATCTTTTTTTAAATGGTTGTCATTCTGCTTGTTGTTTTGTCTACAGGGGATTCCAGGAATCAGGGGTGGAAATGGAAGACAAGGACCCCAGGGAGTAAAGGTACATTTCTTCTTTCCTCCTCAATGTTCCTCACTTCTCTGCATCTCAATGTTCCTCACTTCAGTGCTCCTCACTGCACCGCAATGTCCCTCACTGCTCCTCAGTGTTCCTCACTGCACCGCAATGTCTGTCACATCACTGCTCCTTAGTGTTCCTCACTTCTTTGCACCTCAATGTTCCTCACTTCACTGCACCTGAGTGTTCCTCACTTCTCTGCACCTCAATGTCCCTCACATCATTGCTCCTCAATGTTCCTCACTATACCTCAATGACCCTCACTTCTCTGCACCTCAATGTTCCTCACTTCAGTGCTCCTCACTGCACCTCAATGTCCCTCACATCAATGCTCCTCAGTGTTCCTCACTTCTTTGCACCTCAATGTCCCTCACTTCACTGTTCCTCAATGTTCCTCACTTCAGTGCACCTCAATGTCCCTCACTTCTCTGCAACTCAATGTCCCTCACATCACTGCTCCTCAATGTCCCTCACTTCAGTGCACCTCAATGTCCCTCACTTCTCTGCACCTCAATGTCCCTCACATCAGTGCTCCTCAGTGTTCCTCACTTCTTTGCACCTCAATGTTCCTCACTTCACTGCTCCTCAATGTTCCTCACTTCTCTGCACCTCAATGTTCCTCACTTCAGTGCTTCTCACTGCACCGCAATGTCCCTCACATCAGTGATCCTCAGTGTTCCTCACTATACCTCAATGTCTCTCACATCACTGCTCCTCAGTGTTCCTCACTTCTCTGCACCCCAATGTTCCTCACATCAGTGCTCCTCAGTGTTCCTCACTTCTTTGCACCTCAGTGTTCCTCACTTCACTGCTCCTCACTGTTCCTCACTTCACTGCTCCTCAATGTTCCTCACTTCAGTGCTCCTCGCTGCACCTCAATGTCCCTCACATCACTGCTCCTCAATGTTCCTCACTATACCTCAATGTTCCTGTGGCAATGTTGCCCCGCCCCTGTGCATTTCTGTGTTATATGTTGCATGTTGTGTGTTAATGTTGGTGTATAGTCATTGGTACACGGGATGTAATATGGGGTATGCGCACAAGTGTTTCAAATGTATATTTATATTTAGGCATGAGGATTGCACAGCACTTCACGTGCAGGTAAAATGTAATAATATGCGAGCACAGGGAATTTCACTTTATTAATTCACGTGCAGTTGTACTGAGACTCCAATTGAATGATTGATTAGCAATCGAGTCTTGGTACAGCTGCATAAAAGCAGCATGTTTTCACTCACTCGGGGTTGTGTGTTCGGTGAGTGGAGAACGGGATTGGAGACGGAGGTAATAATAGATATCATAATAGCAGCTCACCATGTTTATCTGTGTAGTTCTTTTTGTTTGTCTCTTTGTTTTGGCTGCCAGTGCTGTTGCACCTCAATGGCCCTCACTTCACTGCACCTCAATGTTCCTCACTTCACTGCTCCTCACTGTTTCTCACTTCACTGCTCCTCAATGATCCTCACTTCAGTACACCTCACTGTTCCTCACTTCACTGCTATTCACTCTTCCTCACATCTCTGCTCCTCAATGTTCCTCACTTCACTGCACCTCACTACACCTCAATGTTCCTCACCTTACTGCCTCTGACTTCACTGCTCCTCAATGTTTTCCAATGCCCTCGGGGGAGATCTTGGACTGGCTGATGGACCCTGAGGAGGACCTCAGGGAGACCCTCCCAATGATGGTCAACATGAAGGCCAGAGATGGGGAGCAATGGGAAGCCCAATGTCCCTCCTAGACATCACAGCCATGATGTGCAACTACCTGGCTGCAGATACGGGAATGTCCCCCACTGTCTTCAGTCCCATTGGGAGGGGCCACACGACACCCATCCCCAGCAATTGAGTGAGAGCCACACCAGTCCCCAGAGACAGAGGGAGAGCCACATCCATCCCCTGCAACCGAGGGAGATCCGTGCCAGTCCCCAGCGACTGAGGGAGACTACCCACTGCTCCTACCTCCACCGTCAGAGGGAGAAGAGCTGCTCACATCTCCACCACCAGAGGGAGACCACCTGTCGCTCCCACCTCTGCCACCAGAGGAGCTGAAGCTACCTCCTGAGGGTCAGCTCCTGCTGTTGCCTCCCAAGGGTCAACTTCTGCCCTGTCCTACAAAGCCTGCACTGCCTAGCGCTGCTGAGCCTGAAACGCCTGGGGCTGCCAAGCCTGCATTGCCCAGGGAGGACAATTTGCCATCACCCGGGGATGCCTGCTTGTCATCACCCAGCGCTTTGTTGTGTCCAGCAGCAGCAGTTGTGAAGCTGGAAATGTCTGGGGCCGGAGCCCAAGAGAAGGGAGCCACCGAGAAGAGGGGAGAAGTGAGGAGATCACCTCCACCTGCAGCAGTTGCACTGCCGGAGTACGCAGCGCCGTCTCGCTGAGGGCAGCATTGCTGCTGCCAGCACCACCATCACTGTCAGAGTACATAGTGCTGCAGCCACGGCCGGAGTGTTCCCCTCTGAGAGCAGCATGTTCGCTGCCAGAACCATCTATGCTGGAGGAGCCAGATTACCGCTGTCGGCATTGCCGCTGCCTGCGTTGCCACGGGCAGCATTTCCAATGCCAGGATTGCCCTGTCAGCATTTCCGCAGACAGCCACTGGCAACATTGCCTCCCGTGGGCACACAGCACACAGCACACAGCACACACACAGCACACAGCACACAGCACACAGCACACAGCACACAGCACACAGCACACAGCACACAGCACACCTAAACTTCCTCTCCAAAACAAAAGATTTCTAGCTGCTTATATGCAGCTGTGGCTGGAGCATAATTAATCAACAATTATTCAATTATTCACTCAGCCACATTCTCACATGGAGTTTAACTGAAGAGATTAAGAGAAGAGATTAACTCCTTCCCTGCCAATTCAACATAACACATGTGCAGGGCCTCTGCCCTCTCACATACCCCTTTCTGTGTTCTGTGTGTGTTCAGTTACTGCTGGTGAGGAGAGGTTAACAAGCATGCATGCTTTATTTAAACATGTATGTAAAATAATGTAATGAAATAATCAATGTCTAGTTTATCATCATCAATAGTTTGTTGAAACAGAAATCATTAATGAGATAATAGTGTCCATCTTTCCATCGTTGTTTTTCAGGGGTTACAAGGAGCTAAGGGGCTCCCAGGTCCTCCAGGACGCCCCGGGGTTAAAGTAAGTTACACTGCTAGAGATTTTAAAGTAAGTTACACTGCTAGAGATTTTAAAGTAATTTGTACCGATGGAGATTTTAAAGCAAGTTACACTGATGGAGATTTTAAAGTAAACTTTGCTTCTTTAATCAAGACTTTCAAACCAAGCTGTTGAAAGGGCGTTGGTGTGTGAAGCATGTTGAATAATGGACAGTTCTGTTTAGTTGTCTGCACATGTGGGTGTTACAGTGAATGCTTCTTATACAGGCTTAAATTGAAGAATATCAGCAAGCAAAATAGTGAGTCTTTCTCTCAATAACATTGTTTTGGTTTAAAAGGGCAATCGAGGACTCCAAGGCCTCAGAGGTTCTCCGGGACCCAAAGGGAAGCAGGTATGTCATTGTCATTGTCACTGTGATGGGTGTCGAATCAGAAAGTCAGCCTGAGTTAGTATGGAGTTGCACAGAGTGTCCACCCCTGCATGTTAGCTAAGACTTGTCTTATTAGAATGGAGTTCCACAGAGTGTCCACCCCTGCATGTTAGCTAAGACTTGTCTTATTAGAATGGAGTTCCACAGAGTGTCAACCCCTGCTTGTTAGCTAAGACTTGTCTTATTAGAATGGAGTTCCACAGAGTGTCCACCCCTGCATGTTCGCTAAGACTTGTCTTATTAGAATGGAGTTCCACAGAGTGTCCACCCCTGCATGTTAGCTAAGATGTGTCTTATTAGAATGGAGTTCCACAGAGTGTCCACCCCTGCATGTTAGCTTAGACTTGTCTTATTAGAATGGAGTTCCACAGAGTGTCCACCCTGCATGTTAGCTGAGACTTGTCTTATTAGAATCCCCAGCTACTGCCTGCTGGAACCAATACCCTAGACCCGCTCCACACACACACATTCATAATATGCAATACTAAATTCTGTGTTTGTTTTTACTGTGTAAAAATGTCATTTCAGGGCAATATTGGGCCACCTGGTCGCCATGGGAGCAGAGGCTTACCAGGTCTTCCTGTGAGTAATGGAGAATATTATGGGGTGCGGTTGGGGGGGACCCTGCTGTATTCAACTTCTCAGACCTTGCTAAATACTGACAGATTTTTATAAAATGTTATTCACTTACTACCAGTGCAAAATGACTAGGTGGATATTTATTCTTATCTCAAAAGTAGGTTTCTTCAATAGTGACTGCCAAGACTAGTACACCATTTAATGTGATACCTCTCTTGTCAATTACCATTGCTCAAAGCCAGTCTCTCACCCAGTAATTATCTAATGAGTGGTACTTCTATGAAATGTTTCTCATTACATGTATTTCACTTTACGTTTAATGTGGTATTTCAGATCCCTATACTACACTTTGGTAGAAAGTACTGTTCTATTATATACTATACGAGCACCACTTCTAGTTCCATGAATTAATTTCCCGTGGAATAGTCCACCCAGTCTGCAGGGTGCTGCTTTTAAGGAGGAATTTCAATGTTTAATGTCCTTTCTGTTTAAATCATTTGTCACGACTTGTGGGTGTAGCTCCTAATGCACGTACAGCTCACCCTGTCTTAACACCACTTTTCATGTTGTATTCCAGGGTCTGTTTGGCAATAAGGTAAGTTTTGATTCAGTTATTTCCCCTATAGGATAATATAGGCCTGTTGGGGTATTTGTGGTGTGTTCTCCTAATATTGCAGAGTGTGCAGAGAGGGTAGTGAAGTAAAGGGGTTGCAGTGGTAGGTGGCCGCCACTAGGGTACCAGCAATTTTAGCCCTAGTGCAGGAGGACATACACTAACGCAGTGTACATGAAAATACAAAAATACAAAACAAGCGCCTGTTCAAAACACAGATATATTAACAAAGGTTTGCTAAACAATAGCCCAGCGCTGCCCCCACAAAACAAGAGGTCCTGCTGCAGGAACCTTCACTCTGACACACATGAACATAGACCTGAGGGATTAAAATTCCCCTAAATGAATCCATGTTCTGAAGTTGAAGTACTCCCTCCCTCCCTCCCATTAAATAAACAGTTGTGAGGCTTCTTCCCATTCACCTTCAGGTTTGTAGAAGAACAAAAACTGGCTTTTCAGACCCTTTTTAAAGGCATGCGGCCAGGGTTAATTGACAATCAATTAGTCAATTAACACCTGGCCACATGCTGCACATGAAGGTTCAATTAAGCAGAGAGGGAATTCTAATTTCCTGGTCCTGCCATATCTAGCGCACACTTTTAATTTTGAAAACTTTAAAATTAAATTCATTTTATTTATAAACCAAACCAAACATATTATTTACAGGGGAAGGCCTAAGCCCTGCCACAGCACAATTTTCTATTAATTTCACAAATAATCTTTATCAAAAAACAAACAAACTAATTTAATGTAAAGTATTATTTCATGACAAGTATTGCCCCCCATTGCTTTAGTATTTAGTGTGTCCTCCTTTTGCTTTTTTATTATGGCTTTCAGATGTTTATGATCATTCTTAACCAGTATGTTACATCTTGTTGGTGAAATCTGGGCCTATTCTCTCTTGCATGTTTCCTTCAGCTCGGACAGATTGGATAGTGACACAGTGCTTGGCTGCATCTTTGCATCAATCCAAAGCATTTCTATTCGATTGAGATCTGGGGATTGCGAATTCCAGACTTGACTTAGCCGTATGCTTTTGGTCATCGCCTGCCAATCAGCCTACGAGAATGTTTTGATAGATGTAGTTACTAGATTTTCTTCACTGAAGGCTTTCCCTTTTTTTCTCCAAAAATACTGTGGTCCATTTCTGGCAAAAAGTTGTATTTTGGTCTCATTGGACAAGAGAATTTTGTTGAAGAATGCTTCAGATTCCTGTTCATATTTCTTGGCTTTTTTTAGACATATTATTTCATAAATTTGAATCTTTTGTGCACTATTATGTCTGGTCCTTGGCTGTTAATCCTGGATTTGTTTGGACATCCACTTCTTTCAAGCCTTTCAGTTGAATTTGTTCCTTTTTGCTTTTTGATTATTGCTCTGGTTGTGGATTTTGACATTCCATATTTCTTTGATACTATTCTGTAGCCATTTCTTATGTTGCTAGTTTTGCTACAGGTGCTTTTCTCAATTGCGACCACAACTCCCTTGTCTTGACCATCGTCTGCTGTGTTGCCAAAACGTCCTTCCTCAAGAGATGTTTGGAATAATTACCTCTTTTTCTGGCTATTGACTTTAGAAGCAGCTTAATTACTGTGTAATGGTTTTCAATTAATTAATATATTTTAAAAGTAGTACTATTTAATTTTTACTGACTTTTATTGTAAAGGTGCCATGAACAAATATTTTAAATTGCTTAAGTGCTTTTGGTTTTGTTTGTTGTTTTCTTGAATTATCTTATATTAAGTGTGGGGTGCTAATACTTTTGTATGCGGCTGTATATGTAAAGATAAACTACACACAGTCCTTGAGTCAAAGTAAGACTGGTCTGCTTAATAATGGACTCCAATACATCCAGTGAGTTTGCGAAGCAGAGAGGGGGTCTTCTTGGAGAGGAAATGTATTGGTCCTAATACTTAATACAATTGACGTGGCCAGGTATCACTGTTGTATAGTTATTTTCTTCTTCTTATTAATTCCATCTTTGTCCCTCCTATTTTCTTTCTTTATTTATTCACAGGGTTTGAAAGGGATTCGGGGAGAAACAGGACCAAAGGGACGCCGTGGCTCACCAGTAAGTCCTCGCTTTGTTTTCTACATGGGAATATGATTCCAAACTCAGTTCAATCCCAGCACCCTGCTCAGCACAGGCTGGATTTCATTGGTTCATTCAGCTCCAGTGGGGATGCTGACTGGTCACAGTTTAGGGGGGGGTGGAGCTGTTGTGAGTAGTTGCAAAAACATTTCCTGCTTGTGAGGTGGTCTGTTGTCACTCACAAAATGGACGCCGAGGTGACAGTTATAGCTAGCTGAGGTGTTCTGTCTGGCTGCCTGCCACCACTGAAGAAATAGCATCTTGCAAATTAAATATTATCTTGCTAATTAAATACAAAAGAAGCAAAAACTCACCAGGATAAGTATCTTGCCCCTTAAATAACCCTAACCCTAACCCTAACCTTAGACCTCACCCCTCCTCAACTCATTCCTCAACCCTCCTCGACTCAATCCTCACCCCTCCTCGACTCAATCCTCACCCCTCCTCGACTCAATCCACAACCCTTCTTGACAGAAATTTAACAGTACAGTTTTACTTGCTAGAGAGACTGGTGAGTACTATGATTTTTTAAAAATAAAAAGGTCTGATGTTTGACGATTGAGTCGAGGAGGGGTGAGGATTGAGTCGAGGAGTTGAGTCAATAATGCCAGTTGCTCCACAGGCAACGGCCTACAAAACACAACAGATCTCAAGCAGAACAAATCCAATAGACTGACAGCTGACTGTATTGCCTAATTAGCTACTTAATTTATTAATTGTATCCCATCAAAATGACCAGGTCTGTCAGAACTGTCCTGTTTGATGATGGCAGTTCTGAATGATAATTTAATGTTGTTTACAGGGCCGCTCCGGACCTCCTGGCCCCCCAGGACCCCCAGGACCCAGAAAGAGACAACGTGTGGT
This sequence comes from Polyodon spathula, assembly GCF_017654505.1. NCBI lineage: Eukaryota > Metazoa > Chordata > Actinopteri > Acipenseriformes > Polyodontidae > Polyodon > Polyodon spathula. Next base: position 17,806,445 of record NC_054551.1, on the reverse strand, counting down.
ACGTGGAACTCTGGGATATCATAACAGGGAGCGGGCGGGAGGGGCAGGGAATAAACTAAATCCAGCTTGATTGTATAGCTGAGGGCTGATTTGGCCAATCATCAATTATTGACACTGAATCAAAAACGTTCCTGTAGCAGATGAGTGAGTTATTAACTGTGTTGTTGCTTGCATGTCAGTAGCAGTGTTGTGACCGTGTTGTGATGTATTGTGTGTGTGTGTGTGTGTCAGTGACCATGGAGTGACCGTGTTGTGATGTTTGCTTGTATCAGTAGCCTTGGTGTGACCGTGTTGTGTTTGCATGTATTCGAAGCCGTGTGTAACCGTGTTGTGTTGTTTGTGTGTGTCAGTAGCCATGTGTAACCGTGTTGTGTTATTTATGTGAGTCAGAAGCAGGGTGTGCTGCGCAATTTGAGAGGGTGGAAGGGTGTGCAGCTGGACCAGGTGCCTCTGGATGTGAAGCCCTGGTTCAGCTGGGCTCAGGGCACCAAGGAGAACCCTGCCACCACCTGCTGGGAACTGAAACTGAGCAACCCGACACTGAGCAACGGTGAGTCAAACACACACAGCCATACTCACACTGCACACACACACAGCACACACACAACCACACTCACACTGCACACACACAACCAACTTCGCCTCATGCCTCACAATGCACCTGAGGTGTGGGCTGTATCAGTACCACCATCTCCTTCTTGTGTGTTGTTACTTACGTATAACCCACTAAACAATGTTGAATTTAATATATACAGGTCCTTTTGTTTATAGTAACTGTATTTAAATGCAATGTATTTCAATGTGATCGAAACACTATTACAAACTTTAATGGACTCTGGCTCGTCTTGTCTTGCAGGGTATTACTATGTGGACCCCAATCAAGGCTGCCCTTTGGATGCTCTGTACGTCTTCTGTGACTTCACTGTAGGGGGCGCCACCTGTGTCTCTCCAGTCACGTCCCGGGTAACTACAGCACAGCAGTGCACTTTGTGCTAAAAGACATTTTAACACTTATTTATTTTCTCCCACTGGGAATCAAATCCCCTGGAAAGGGGACATAGTGGAGGTGACCGTACGCACTTATATATGTGTCACACATGTTTGCTTATGTAATTGTCATAAAACTTGGTATTATTTATTAAGCATGTTATTGAGAACTCACTCACCCATGTGTCACATGTATCTGAAGAGCAGACAGTTATCTATTCAGGGTACCAGTGAGTTTGTGGGGGGCAGGCCACACCCCAATCACTTAGCAATGATGCATTTGTCTCAATGCGTGTAAAACAGCTCTGAATACAATACATGCACCGTACTTCTCTGTCTCTAGGGCTCAGGGAAATGGGGACCCAGAGAGCCAGGAGCAAGGCAGTGGTTCAGTGAACTCCCAACAGGATTCAGGGTGAGTAGAGGCTGCCGTTGTTATGATACCCTGCAGTCACAGCTTGCTAAACACCACGAGAGAGGAGAGAGAGAGGGAGAAAGAGAGAGGAGACAGAGAGACAGAGAGAGAGAGAGAGAGCACTCTGATATTTGGTAACTAGAGCTGCCACATGATGGTGCTCCACACTGACACGATTTCTCCTGTAGCCGCTCTGTACTATCCAGGGCAGTATACACAACACTGTGACTCATTGTGCATTGTCCAGCGTTAAAGGGACACTTTACATGTACATTGCTGCAGGGTTTCATTTTTATGTTGTTGTGTGTTTTGTATTTGCATACTGTACTGGAACTCCCCTCCGATTGTTGACAAAAGAGCCTGCAAGGTTGGTTTAGGACTTTAAAGAGGTGAAATCTCCACGGTTTATCCTCTTGCCCAAGTGCAGTATACTGTACAAATGAAAACAGGGTCTACTGAAAACAGAGTTTCTCCTATTAGCTTATCCTCTGTGCACAGTAGTACAGTTACAGTATCTATATACAGGCAGTGGTGGCTCTGAAGGATGATAGTATAAACTAAACAAATGGTTTTTTTTGCGCAAGATGTTTAGGTTCTATCTTGTACTGAATGGCACATTGGGTTCTTGAAGTGTTTGTTGAAGTATGTTTTCATGATTCTAAAATCCTGTTAGCTTATGTGGCACTGCAAGATAATCCCCTCAATGCTCCTGATCTGTTTGTCTCCAATATTATTGTGTGCATTTCCCCTGGTGTGTTGCAGTTTGAGTATTCAGGCCTGACTGTAGTCCAGCTGAGGTTTCTACGGTTACACAGTAACTCCGCCTCCCAGCGCCTGAGCCTCTGGTGCCCACCTGCCATTGTCATGGACCCCAGGAGATCCATGGCTTTGCATTTCCGTGGTGACAGTGAGGAGGAGATCAGAAGTGGAGACCCCGCCTACAGAGTTACCTATGATGGCTGTCAGGTAGGCTTTCCCATGAGGTGACACTGGCTCCTTTTCATATGCTGTGGCTGATCTGACCTGGAAGAGGTTTTCCTTCTCACCTGCAGAAGAGACCTTTGTGGTATTTAATTATAACTGTAAATAAATCACCAAAAAACTTGTTGTACTTCTCATATGTAGATCAGCATGGCTTCTCCTATTCTACATTTTATTACCCTATTTAAATCAAACCATATTTAAAATCTTAAAGTACAGAAATACCAGGTTTATACCATTTCAAAATAATAAGTGGTGTGTAAAAATTTAAACCAAGTATCAGAGAGAACAAAAAAGATTTCCTCTTTTTGTATATCAGTTAAATGGTGTGCTTCGATTGTACAGTAATATACAAAATACATATCCCTGTAGGAGTAAATGTTATAAACCTGTAGTTAACTTAGATATGTTCTGTATTCCTCTGATAAGTTATGATAATGTTCTAAATATGAATATGAAGATATTATTTAGGACAATAACCAAACAGCTTAAAAGCATTGTATTTAACCAAGAAAGAGGATGGTTGCTTAATACAGTACTGAAGACCAACAGAATCTAATTGGTTTGAGAAAACATTTAAACATGTAAACTAGAATCATCAACACATGGTATCTGCAGCGACACATTATACCATCTTCACTGTGCCATGGAAAAGATAACTGTTATCAGATCTCCAGCGAGCAAAAAAAATGTAAAGGACCCAGTAAGAAGAAGAAAAGCAATGTGGTTCTAAATTTTGCTTTATGACCTCATGACTCTGCTTGCAGCTGGACGGGCCCCATGCTGTCGAGGGCCTCTTTGAGGTGTGGGGCCCCCGCGTGGAGCTGCTGCCCCTGCGAGACCTGGCACTGGAGAGCAGGGGTCTGTGGGAGGGGGAGGAGGAGGGCAGCTTTGTCCTGGGACCCCTCTGCTTCTTGTAGCCCTATTCTGAAGAGAATGCCTCCATGCTCCTTGTCTGTTGATTTGGAGTCGAAGATACTAAAAAAAACTCACAGAAAAACATACAAACTTGCATAAGTTTTCTGAAAGTAGCATCAAGACAAGGAAGGCTGAAGACATAAGAAATGGGAGTTCCTTTAAATCTGAAGACATTAAACACGCCAACTGGAGACTCCTTTCCACATAGACGATAATCTCAGTTTGGATTCACTATGGGTGTCTTGTCTTGTTTTGTGCTGTTGTTTTATTTGTTTAGTTAGTTTAGTTTATAAGCTCCCTGGGGTGTTAGCTAAATTTAATATTGTTATATAATTATATTGTTATTTTTTCACAATGATCCAAGGATTATGTAAACTGTCTAAATTGTTGGAATCATTGTTTTGTTTAACAGCTAAAATGGTCTCCAGTACTTGGCTAAGTTGTATTTATTATGTATTATTGTGTTTGTAATTTTGGTCCGATGTTTTTTTTAGTTAGTCCTCAGCTTTACTGGGATTTTTTTTTTTAAAGTGTAACATATAGAACTATGAATTTTGAAATGTACTTGAAAATGTGAGGTGGAAATAAGAAGCCATGTGATGTGAGCTGCAGGAATAGCGATACAGTCAACTGGGTATTAGAAGACAATGCAGTGTCTAGGTGCATCCAAAATGTGTCATCTGGATAACTGCAGTGAATGGGTTTTTCTAATCCTATATTTTGTGATCAAGATTACTTTAATCTGGATTGTTTTGATCGTTTTTTTTTTTTTCAGAAAATGTCAGTGCTGGATTACATTGATCCAGATTACAAATAATTACGATTATGAAGTTGTTGTTTTTTTAAGTAGTTTTGATCACAAAATATAGGACTACAAACACGCCCCCTGTTATCCAGATTGCACGCTAATATAGGATTACAAACTCTGCTCACTGTTATCCAGATTACACACTAATATAGGATTACAAAATCCGCTCACTGTTATCCAGATTGCACGTTTTGAAAAACGACATGCTTATAAAATGCTAGCTTGTTTTCTAATCTCAGTGCAGGGCTCATCTATTTTGGCTAACATCAAGTTTTAACATTTTTTTATTTTATTTTACTTCATGTTCCTGTTTTATTAACTGTTTTGCATATCTGTTTTTAATGTAATGTTATTTTTTATGGTGATCTTGGCTTGCAGCTGCATGTTACCCCAATTTAATTGTGTATAAAACAGAAAGTACAGGTTAAATAAACCAGCCCCATTGTAAACAGATCCACGTTTCCTTTAGCAGTACTCAGACATTCAGGTCTTTACACAGAGGGAGAGCTTGCAATGGATTGCTTACAGGCATGTTCAATTGTGTAACAGATTATAGAAACGAGTGTGCCAGAAAGAACATGCAAAAAGGATGTCTGAAATAAATCAAAGATATTCTACTGAACAGAAGAGTGCTTCTCCTGTCATTTAGAAGGGTTTATTCTTACCTTATTGAACTGAATGGGTCCCCTTAAATATCACTACTGTTATTCTTCATGGAAATATTTATTAAATGTAAATCTTAAAATGTGTTCTAATATAGTGTAATGTATTCTGATAAATATGTTGTGATAAGTAGCAATATATTAAAATATATTTGAAACTATCCAGCTTGGCATTTTGATATATAAATACAGTGACAACAGATTTAAAACAACATATATTTCACAATATACATGTATGCATATAGTTTCTAATATTTTTACATAACTGAATATATATTTGGGAAAATAGATATACTGTAAATACATATTTTTTATATAATTGAGGAAAACACTGCATATATTCTGCAATGCTATCATACTCTGGTTAATAATTGTATTTGTCAGTCATAGAACTGATTTCCAGCCCTCATAATATAAAAAATAAGAAAGCACATGTACTGTTATAAGTTGTTGTATGGTACTGCAACGTGTTTACAGCTTCTTGTTCACGTACAGCAGGGGTTTCCAACCCTGGTCCTGGAGATCCCCAAATCCTCAGGTTTTATAGCTGTCTATGTCATCAATGCCTGAAGATCTGGAGTACTTTTTCATCTTGACTAATTAAGCCAGTAATTGGTGCAATTAAGTAACTGAGAGCTGAAACGAGAACCAGCAGACCCAGCATCTCTCCACGAACAAGGTTGGAGACCACTGACGCAATGTAGTAGACTGCTGCATTGCTCTGTCCAGCAAACAAAGTACTTGTTGCACCAGAAGGTGTCACTACAGCACAGACTATCAATAGCTGGTGTGGTGTTTTATTTTGGGAATGTTTGGGACAGTAATATAGCAGAGCAGGTCCTGTTTGATCAGTCATAATGTTATGCATTCAAAAGCACTGTGCTACCAAAAATGATTCAGATTCACATTTTATTAATAGTATGGTTTTATATAGTAATTCAATTTTGTTAAAAAGAAATTCCCAGTAAAATTCTACTGCATTTGAATATTGAAAATTTAAAACAAATTCTATATCATTTACACATTACTTGGATAAATTATTGTAATTAAATAGCATGATGTATGGCAGACCACTTAAGTATTTAAACACATTTTTGTCAATGGAATCATTAGTCCAGCCAAAGGGAAGTTTCAGCGTGTACGGTAAGATGCAGGAACCATTTCTAATGCAGAAGGAAGACAGCATGAGGGAGGGAACATACTGTATACTATAGATACTAAAAACTAAGAATCTCTACATTCAGCTGTTTAATGAATCTTTTTTTCCCCACATATCCTTGTTATATAAAAACTGCATGAAGTTCAGGGAGCGTTGTGGTAATTTGGCTCATGTAGATAGCTTCTCTTTGTTGGTTATTCAGCCTCACTTCATTCCTGGAATACCTGCAGTATTGAGTGTTCATGGAGTATCCTGTATTTTTATCTGGAGGTAGTATTGTTGTTATCTTGTGATACAGTCAGATCATTGTGGTGTGCAGGTTGGTCTTGTAAGCTGCAGCTCTACTGCATGGCATGTAGGACAGATCATATGATCAGGATGCTGCCAGTTAGAATCCTGGTTGCACAGAGTTGCCAATCTTGTCTGCAGACTCATGGCGTCTGAACCAAACAAACGTCTGTGTTTGTTTTACACCACCGCTCCACAGCAACCCCTACTGGTGTTCAAAATTAGATACACTTCAACTCAAAGAGCCCCAACTGATTAGACAATAAAGTTTTAATTCACAGCCAAAATTTGAAAACATCCTAGCTTTCTAATGAATAGTTTTATTATAGTGGTACTGCCCATATAATACAGTTTGTCTTTAGGTAAATTGGCAGAGAATTGTGGAAATTGTCAGGTACCGTACTCTTCTCTCCGTGAAAGAGCCATGTCATTCTGATATGTGAGTATCTGCCTTACTCTTTGGTTTCGGATGATTTCTGTTTTTGGTATGGTAAAGCCAGGGTGTTTAGTCACTGCAGCCTCACAGCTTCATCAAAACCACACATCTGCTTTCAGTGTCACTTTTTCATTACATTTTGCAGTTGGCTGGTTATTTTGCTGACATCACCCTCACAATCACACAGTGACAAACACAACCACAGAGTGACACACACATGCACACACACACACACATAGTGACACACCCACACTGTATAGAAATGAACCTGTGTGAAGGCAGATAAACCGGCAGTCCAGAACAAATAGACCTGGAAACCTCCAGATAAAGGCACCTGACACTCTTGATAATCACTTTTTGTTACACTACAATATGTAAAACCTTCCCTTTAAAAGACACTTGAATATTCTCAGTATCCAATATCAGTCACCATTGGACGTGGAAGTGAATGAAAACAATGCTACAGGGGAATTCAATCTAGTCCAAATATGTGTTGTTGTTTTGAACTGTTTTTTGTGTTGTGCTACTTTATGGTTTTCCAGTCCAGATTCCATTTTTAGAATGAAATGTATAGTATTAGTATTTTAAGAAAGCAAATATTGGAATTATGGTGAGCTTAAAAAAACATAAAAAGAAATAAATATTACCCGTCAAAAATTAGTTTTTTCAATGACACATCAGAACTGATAGAAACTACCTTGATGTAAAATAGCTTATTTTGCATAACTTCAGTTTCCAATAAATCTTGTTGCAACACTGGGCCTATAGTGCTGGAATCAGACCAGCTATTTTCTCAGGTCTGCATAGACCAGTATGAAGGCTGGAAACCAGGTTTGTTCTTGTTTGACACAAGCCCAATTGTCACTGATAGCAACACCCTTCCCCCCCAGCATGTGTTATAAATCTCACAACACTGTAACACTAACACACCCATCCTCCCTCTCTCTGTCTTCCTCCTTCTCTTTACTGCAATGAAAGTGCTCTAAACCCAATCATTAGTGTAAGAAAGCAGCGTCAGGTAGTTACTCCCAGAGTTGGTCATTCACGTCACTGGTAAGTATGTATCAGGGTGAAAAAATTAGTTTTGGGGTCTCAATTGTGTCATTTTTACGGCATAACTACACTGAATTACCAAACAATGGTGCCAATGCTTGACTAAACAGATGATCTAATATCCCAGAATACATGCAAAGATATTGTTTCAATGTGTGAAAAATAAAATCTAGGTAGATTAAAGCTCCAAGAATCCCCCCCCTTATCTAAAGAAGCATACGTTTTCTCCTGGTAATTGCTATGCAGTATTGTAGAGCATTGTCCTGATTTGCACACCTGGTATCACAACATAATCCTAGCATTCCCACCAAAAGGGGACGTGGACAGCAGCATGCCTCCCACCATCTTCAAACAAACAAGCTGGTGTTAGCATAGCTTGGGGGGGTGTTGCTCTCATCACCACGGAATGCAAGCGAATAAACAAAGACAGCAGGGCAATCACAGACCTGGGGGAGGGTTGAGACAATGTGTGAGGAATCCCTCCCACCCCCTCCCTCCCAATGAGATGGGACGGCCCCTATCACTGCAGAGAGATTGCTCCCCAGAGGGCTGATCTAGGATCAGTTTAAAGAACCTGCAGGAAATTACAAGGTACAGGATTCCCAACGTCTTCATTTAATTCAATTTGCTGAGATTTCACAAGATTACAATTAGCCAACAAGACCAAAACTGGACCCCATGTGATCAGAAATGGGAAGTGTGTTTTTATAAACAATATTTAGCTTTAGTTATATACTCTTTCTGATCTACATTAGGAGGTCTCTTGTCACGAGCAGTGAGAAGTTAGTCTAATCTCAGATGAGCCATCAGGGGCTTGTCTCTTAGATTCATTCACTGCTTCCTTGGTTTGTGTCTCAGCTACCTGTGCAGAAGCTGTGGATGAGGACAGCCCTAATTACACCATTTGCCTACGATTGTTTGGTAGTGATTAACAAGGGCATTGACTCCTCAATGATCTCTTTGATACACACAGGCACTTTGAATGCTCAAAACCATGTGTCTATGTGTTGTGTTTATCACTGGCATAGAACTGACCAAAACAGCTCTCTCATCCAAGATTTAGCCATGCCTGGGAACCGACTCTTTAATCAACTCTTATTGCTTCCGGGTTGAAATTTCCAGAGAAGAGGACGTACTGGAGGTACATCCATTCATTTATCATGCATGTCACACTTGCATTTTTGAATCTGGAAAATCACTTGTGAAATTGTGATTATACGTGTCATTGCTAATTATTATTCTATACTGTTCTGTAACACTGTTCATATGTCATGATCCTCAACTTTTTCATTCTACTCCTAGCTCGGATTTATCTTCCAAATTCACTTCTCTGCCAGCAGTGGATACAATAACATTAAACAGTATTCAGGACCAGCATATTTCTATCCAAATTTATTGCGCAATTATTGGGTATGTGTTTGAGTAGAGAAAAAACTGTCAAGACAAAATAAAATCATTAGAAACAACAACATGAAACCCTATTCTCTGAATCCAACTGCAAAGTCAAAATGGTGACATCACTACCAGCAACCTACCTAACAGTATTCTCTGCGTCAATATTTATCCTCTTGCAAATAAATTGACAATGGACTAAATAAAGGTTGGTCATGAAAAGTAAACAAATAGAGCTTTTCCTTAACTAGCATATTATCAATAAAAAGCAGCAAACAATAGAAACACAGGACAAGCATCTGTGAACTGATTATATCAACTTCTACCTGTGCTAATATTCACTCATATACAGGTGGCTCGCTGTACTATAACCCCATACAATGGCTTATAACTATCTGACTCTAGCATTTCCAACAAAATCTAAGGAAATAGCTAATAAGAAGAAAGGGATCCTGTATACAGTGTGATTCAGAGACAACACACCACATGTACAAGTGGTCAGTAACAGGGTTATGGTAGAGAGTCCAGTCATACCCATATGGTGTTGGGCAGAATGGTTTTTGCCATTGACTTGCACACTTGAACACGAAGCCCACACGCTCATTAACATTAAGACATGTTCTGGAATGTTTTGTATGGTGTGGAGACTGTAGCGTGACACTATGAATTCTGTGAAGGGCTAAAGAAGCCACAGGTACTGACGTCAAGCTTGTTAACCTCAATCCTCTTAGTTTCTTGACAACTAGTGTTGCAGTTGTATTGTGCTAGGGGACCCAGGGAGCTCAGTTAAACTAACAGATAGGAATCCGTCTCTATCGACTCAGTGGCAGACTGGGAGAGTTGTTTTGTAATCTGGAAACAGTAACAAAGTAGAAAGGTCCAGTATATTGACAGTGCCTGACCTCCCCAGAGGCAACACAGAAAGGAATTCCCATGTCTTTGATCAGTTTATTTATTATCACTAGCCTCTCTCTTCTGGAGGTCTGGGTTCCAATCTGGGGAACTATGTGGCATAGATAGCCTTTTACCTCAAGAGGCCTGGGTCCCAATCTTTTCAGTCATATATTGTCAGTATGTGGTATTCTCATCAGTCACACCTCTTAGCGTGAAGCAGCATGCTAAGAGTTAATTACTGAAGGGCACGCCTAACATTCCAAACTGGAATTGTCAGGGCAAGAGAAAGTTCATCTAAGAACTCAGAACAGCATTCCTCAACACCAAGTCTTATTGTAAAAAACAACTTGCCTGGATTTAGGGGTCCTGCTGTGGATATGTTTAATGCCATTAGGTTCTAACCTAACAGATTCCTTCAGGATTGCCTTTTCTCAGTCTAACTCATGCTCTTAAATAGGGTCATTTTTGTAAGAAAAAGCAAATGTATCCTTTTCAAAGTCACTGAATATTGGATTATTCTTGGATCAAAATGGTCATCTCAGGAGTAAAATAAACCACCAACCCATCACATTCTCTTTTAGACAAAGGAGAGACTCGCTCTTCTGTGCAGTAGAATTAATTTTATCTATTGGAGATATAATTTATGCATTGGTTTGCTGTGAATTATATCTTTTTAATGCAGTCATTAGTAAATTCTGCTACATGCTATATGTATGTATACATTCATATATATGTAAATATCCTAAATGTATAGAAGCATATTGATTTTGTTCTTAAAGTAACATAAAATAAAATAAATGTTTTAAGGAAGAAAAAAATGTTTTTTTTTTTTTTTTTTTTTTTTACCATAACAACATTTAAAGAGAGCAATTAGTTTTATGGTCCTTTTGAAAATAAGTGTTTATTAACAACCCCCCTCCCCCACCTCCAAAACGTAGCATTCCGCCCCACACCCTACCCTAATTCCCAGCACCACACGGTACATCCCACCCTGATGTCACCCTTGGCAAATGTTTCTTCTTTCTAATCAGTTTCGCTCAAGTTGAGCCACAGACACGGAGTGTGAGTCCTGCCAGGACTGCAGCTAAACAGCTAAGCACTGCAAGCAATCGCTCACTGACAGAGGCTGCACTGCAATGACTTAATCACCTAGCCGCAAGCCAGCATGGAAACATACACCATCGGAAACAAACACAGACTCCCAAACCTGTCTGCCCTAATTCTGCTGATGATTTCAAGTTTGTTTTAAAAGCGAGACGAATCTACAAATGCTTTAACAGCACTGTCATGACACCGTCATTGCAGGAGGGGGTTTGGAGTATTGTGTGTGTGAAACATTGAATCATGTCAAATGTACAGGGTGAATATTCAAACACTCCTTATTTAGATGGCATAGTTTCTATATTATGGTTTCATAAAGACTATTCCCAGCTTATATAGCTTGAATTCCTGATTTGAAAAAAATAGTTTAGTTGATAAAAAAAACAATAATCCATTAAATACCAGTTGGCTTGGCGAAATAAAGTAAAGCATAGTTAGACAGTTTAAACGACGTACCAGGACTAAACTTCATCAATCAAATCAAAAGATGTGTTTGTACTTTAGGTATATATTGCATTGCACGTGTATGGAATTTAATGTGGACGCTTGTGCAATTTATGATCACGTTTTTTCTACTTTCTGGATTGGTGGAATGTAGCTCAGTACAAATCTCATGTAAATTTGTCCTCTGATGCTTTCAAAGCACTGGCTTTAAAAGTGTATTAGCCAGCTAACCACAAACAGCGGTGCTGCCAAGCGTGCTGCCTGCTTTGTGACAGATGATGTCTGGGAAGCAGAGCTCTGCCATGGGCACTGCTCCGCCGCCTTCCCTCCAGCAACCAGTCAGCATTGAAGGAGTTAATCCCTTCGCATGTTGGCAGATTAATGAGGCGCGACCACCGGCTGACACTTTACAATCTCTGTAAATTAGTGCCGTGTTGTCAGTGTGTGTACGTGCGTGTGTGTGTGTCTGAAAAATCATTCGGATATATTCGCATACGGTATATGGAAGTTTTGACTGTGATGATTTTTTTTTCTTGTTAGTATTACCAATGTTTATCAACAGCTTTTGATGTCTACACACTAAAATAACTAATTTAACATAGGATGATGCATAGTAATACTAAACTGAAAATAAGAGGCAAGTTACACAATTATACAGCTATGGGAAAATATTTCATGTTCATCTATCAATTATAAAGTCAACATATTAGACTTTATTTTATACATCTAAATATATTGTTTAATACATTGATAATCCACACTGTATTGTAACAGCTGAACACATATAAAGTAGTGTGCTACATTGCCACATACTCAACACCTAGGTGTGTAGCCCTCTTTTCAGTGATTCTAGATGTCATGAATGTTATTGATGAAAGTCAAACAGTGAAATATATGCAATGCAGAGCATTCAGTACATTGTGTGCATGTCTGGAAGCAGCCTGAAGCTGATCTGTAAAGCAGCTAGCCCCGTGACACACAGACAGTGGACATTAGTGCAATCCACAATGCAAAACAAACACCAGCACACATGTGAGAGGCCCAGGACCGAATGGCAGGCAGGGGGTGAGCAGGTGAGGATTGAGGTGCACTCAACCCTTCTCTCTCTCTCTCTCTCATGGCTTTCTGTAGCTAGTGCTATTGTGAAACATGAAATAATCTGAAATACTTTCACATCCCCAAAACATGCCTTTTAAAACAGTACAAAACTGTCACTACGGACTGTAGGTCAGCAGGCTGTCAGGTTGCATTGTTGAATACAAGTCTAGGGAGGTTCTGCTGAGATTATATAACTCCCTAGTTTGTCCTCTTCTTGTCATAAAAATATGAGAAGATACATGGCGGGCAGGATGAGCTGAGATAAGAGAATCTTTTCAATCTAGTGACTCAAGACACTACTTTAAAATTTGGGAAACACTTTTGCAGAGATTAAAAAATAACATAAATAATGAGGTTCAAAACATACAGAAGCAAGAAAAGTTTGTACCACTCCAGAGCTAGCTAAACAAAAACTTCAGAAATAGAGGATTTCACATGAAAAACCCAGCTGACACACTGAACATTTTGTCTTGGATGGGAAGTGTCAATAACCCTGTGATTCTGCCTTGTTGGTTCCTAGTGGGGCTCAGTTAAACAGTCCTGTTTATTTACATCCTTCATGTGACACTGCTCTTCTGGATACGCATCTGATGTGTTGGTGCTCCAGGGAAGAAGCGCGATGCCAGGGGCCTCAGGTCAGCCAGGGATAGCCCTGCCATTATGCTGCCCTTTCACTGTCCTGATCACAGGCTGGAATCAAACCAGGGGAGGCTAATGAAGAGCCTGGACCACTTTCCACTACTCCACTGCTCCACTGCTCCCCTATCCTGGCTTTAACCATTAGCACGCTACAGCATTACTGGCAATGGAAATCAGTAGGAAACTATAGCACAGTACAGGAGCTTATTGTCTGTAAAATATCAAAATTGTTCAGGCTGTGGTGCCATTCTTCTAATGGCAGCAATTGTAGCTGCCCTTGTCCTGTCATTGCCCCTCAGTATTGAATAATTGTATTTTCTTTGAAGTACTTCTATCTGTCTGCATTGCCTTTAAGCTCTTGGCTTAGATTAACGTGTGCTGTTTGGACACTGCAGTCCATTGAGGGTGATGTGAAATCGATATAGCTTGTATTTTTAACGTGCTGTTGTTGTTGCTGCTGGCGTTACTAAGCAGCCTCTCTCCCTGGCAACACTGTTGGATGTCACAGGTTTGTTTTGTCACCATAGCAACAGACTCTCTGCATCAAACAGCAAGAGAAAAGCAGGTTTTAAGCCAGAAAGATTTTTTTTTCTTATAAGTAAGATGTACAATTAATTACTTGCTGTGAAAAAAAAGTGACTAAAATAGTAATAACTTACTGTACGAATACAATTGTCTTTGCAGGACCCTGTCAGAATTTCCACCCTGCATGGACATTGAGCAATAGCAATACAAAGGAAGGAGGTTTTTTTTAACCAGGATGTACATTTTTATCTTTTATACTGGTTGCTCATATTCACTGCCAGACCACTTTATTAGGACCTGTCTACCCAACTGGTTTGTGGGGCATGTTCTCCTGGTATACCTTGATTACTCCAGAAGGTCGAACAAATGCAGTTCAATTAAACTTTGTTGCAGATCAAGTCCACTCAACAATGCTGAACTCATTACTCACTGTGTGTGTGAGAGGAGGTGTGCTGCTTGAAGCTCACCACTCACGGGAGAGAAAGAGGATTGAACAACTCAAAAGAAAATCTCAATTACCAACCCTTCTCTCCTGAAGTCTCTGCACCGCCACTGTATTTTTATTAATAGAGCCACACTGACCCTACTTCTAAAAACAAACTCCTTCTAGTCAACCTACAAACTTATGTGAGGCTTTCTCCTGCTGTGATAGCTCAGAGATCAGAGCAGATTAACAGGGTCCTGGATTATTCAAACTCCTGCAGCCTGCTCATTTCAATACTATAACAAGGAGAGTTCTGAAAGCCAGGACTGGGTGCAGCAGGGTGATGGTGGTTTTCTCACCCTCTACTGGGTCTGCTAATGATGTTCTGCTGGGTTTCTATGTATTGAACCAGTCGACTGTGGTCACTTTGAGGATTGTTCTTAGGAGTCAATCTTCTAAATCAGCTGTAAAATAAATTTTTAAATATTAATGCAATAATGTTTTTTTTGTTTTGTTTTGCTTTGTGGTCAATCATATTTTTTTTTTTTTTTTTAACAAAACACATCCAGGTCTGTTAATACAACTACATCTGCTGTTCTCTAGATCTATGTATAGTCCACAAAGCCATGCTGTTGCAGTGGAATGTAGGGCACAGTTACATCTTGACAGACTTTTCTTAATGGGATTGGGATCCAGCGCGGACTAAACACAAGAATTCCTCCTGGCTTCTGAGGATTAATGCTGACTTCAAAGCAGCAGCTCAGGCAGGCGGATGTTTATTTTCAAGCAGGCTCCTACTTGCCTGCCTCCCTCCCTGCCTGACCTCCCTCCCTGCCTGCCTGCCTGCCTGCCTGCCTTCCTGCCTTTCTGACTGCCTACATCTCTTCCTGACCTCACTCCCTGCCTGACCTCCATACCCTGCCTGACCTCCATCCCTGCCTGACTACCTCCACGACTGCCTTCCTCCCTGCCTGACCTCTCTCTCTGCCTGCCTGAGTGACCCTCCCTCCCTGCATGCCTACCAGCCTGCCTACCTACATCCCTGCCTACCTGCCTACCTCCCTGCCTACCTACATCCCTGCATGTCTGCCTCCCTATCTGCCCTCACTGCCTGACCTCTCCCTCCCCTGCCTCCCTGCCTTCCCCCTGCCTAACCTACCTCCCTGCCTGCCTGTCTGTCTGACCTCCCTGCCTGCCTGTCTGAACTCCCTGCCTGCCTGACCTCCCTGCTTGTCTGACCTCCCTGCCTGTCTGTCTGCCTGCCTGCCTGCCTGCCACCTGCCTCCCTGCCTAGTTTATTCTTTTCACTGAATATGGTAATATTTGAGATAGGAGTTCTGTTTTTAATGATCTAAACACTGCTGCTCTTTAACTCTGTATTTGACCAGATGAGGTTTCACACAGGAGTTATATATCATTGGTAATCAGCAGATTACAGTTTTCAAAACTGTACAACGGAGATGCTCTATTAACATTTCTTTAAAATAGGTAATGGGTGATTATGATCTAGATAAGATATCCAGCTACAAATGTTATATTTCTAAATCTGCAACACTAGCCATATATAACTGAAAATGTTTTATTTTAATGTTAAGGTCTCATGCAAATTCTAACTGAGAGTGGTGCTGAATTGTACACTCAGTGTGAAGAGAAGATAGTGGAGGTAGTCATACATGCTTGTCACACTACACATATCTGGAAACATGCTTATCCAGTTGTGATGTTATTGAGGTATCAGATTCTGGGGATACATGGAGGTGTCTATCACATGTTACCATTGCGACTGTCAGAGCAAGCCTGAGCAAGGTATATAATGACCACTAGGACTGTGCTTGGGTTTCACACTGTCAATTTCTTCTGCCATGCAATAGTTCATCAGAGATTTTCCATTGCAATTCTTTAACAAATTCATTATTTTAGGGGCGACTGATGCACACCCCTATATACTGGTCTCTTTCCACGCATTCCACTTTGGTCAAGCTTGCTACGGGCAGCTAGCCTTCCAGTGCTCCAGGTAGTAACAGTAACAGAGGAATTCCACCCCATATTACTCATCGCGTTAAAATGACAATCTGGCCTAAACTGGAATAACAATGACCGTCATCTGCCATTAGTGGCAATAACTGACAGTAAAACAACCATTAGAATTTGCTATCTGATTTCCAACAATAATTTCTGACAGAGAAGCAAAAATAACCAGGGTATACGCTTGAAACAGGGAATTGCGAAATTCTGATATAGGCTAAAATGTTGGCATTTTGGCAGTGCAGCCTGCTCCATATATCACTGTTTTCATGTTGGCTCCACAGTGTTGTGTGGAGAGAGAGCTGTGCTGGGCTGCAGTGTTATTAGGCCTGCGTGCCCTGTCATGTTTCACCTTCTCTCAAGCTCCTGTTTCAGGAAGCCCTTCCCTGTCACGGATCCCACTCTGGCATTTTTCCCAGGCCAAACCCTCCCCCCTCCCTCCTGGCCATTTCCTTTGTAGCCTTCCCTCCCTGCCGGTAGCGCG
The DNA here is from genome assembly GCF_017654505.1 of Polyodon spathula. NCBI lineage: Eukaryota > Metazoa > Chordata > Actinopteri > Acipenseriformes > Polyodontidae > Polyodon > Polyodon spathula. The sequence continues at coordinate 17,789,712 of NC_054551.1, read as the reverse complement.
TTCCCCAGACAAACAAAGGCCCCAGTGTCTGTCTGTGCCTGAGGGGGTCAGCCAGATGAATAGCTGCTACAGAAAAGGCCTTTTTAAAGGGCCAGGACAATTGTGTGTTTGAAGGGTGGGGGTAGAGAAAAGACCCTGAGGGGAACAAAATCAGATTTCCCCTCCCCCACCTTCCCTCAGGTTTGTTTACAGCAATACTACTTGAGGCAGGTCTGTGTACTCTCCCAAAACAAGGATTCTGAGAGAGTGGGGGAGGGGGTACAGGGAGGTTTTCAGTACTAGGAAATGCCTGTAGTGGTATCATTACTGACATTGTGGTTTCGATTTAGTGGTAGTCATTTAGTGCGGTAATCTTTCTGGTTTCCCTTGCTTTTCCTGTGCATTTACATTGCTTTATCACTGTCACCACACTTTGCTATGCCACAGGGTACCACAGTTGGGGTATTTGCAGGGCTGCATTGATATAAGTGAGTTAAAAAGTTAAAAAGATTGTGGTGTTCTCCACTGTCTGTAGGTCACTTTTACATTTTTTTTTTTTTTTTTTTTAATGCAATCTTGTTATGCTTGCACTTAACAAATCGACAGACCAGCTCGAGTGGACCACACTCTGGGGAGGTGTTTCTCCTTTGAGGGCTGATGGTGGAGAAAAGTGTTCCAGTACAGGTGTTGAGAGCACACAACCAAAGTACTGTGTAACTCCAATGGAAAGAATAAGTGAGTGTAGGACGACTGAGACCAATAATACAGCTATCAGTTTAAAGCTTGTTCAGGGCTTGTGAGGAACACAATAAATCATTGACATACAGAATCAACAACTTAGTCTAAAATCTGGAATAACTGAAAAGAAAGATCTTGTTGAAAATGCCACTTATGAGATCAAAATACAACTTGCAGAGAGAGGATAATGAGGGTTTAAAGTAACACACAGTTGGTGGTGCATGTCAAATCAGCATGATAAATACTGTGATGAGAGAGAGAGACGATTCCCAGCCAGCAAAGAGGAACTGCAGTGCAACTCACCAGTACCAGTTTAAACAATACTTCCCTGGTGGGAAGGGTATTTTTAAAAGGTCTTGTCAGTGACTTGAAGAGTAGAAGACATTTCTAAAAGTATTGGGACAGGTGATGCGTGTTTCACCCCACTCAGACCCTCATTTAATTCACATTTTGATACCCCTGAACTGTCAGGTAAAGCAGGCAACTTCCATTCACCATGCACATCTGGTATGTGCAGTTTTGAAAGAAGTACATAGAGTGCATTTGCATCTATCTAGGTTAAAGAAAGCTCTCAGTTTACTTTCAGTTTTTCTGTTACAGTCTCGCTTTCTACATCATTTCACCTTGGCAGTGTCTCTAAGGTCAAAGCATGTCACTGGCTGCAACGCATAGAGGCAGCTGATTGGTTAACAAAATGGCTTTTGGAAATCTATTTCTACTGAAAAATGTGTGAGAATGATGAAATGTTTGCTTTTGGCTCCTCTCCCTCTCTCCCCCTCCCCCCTCCCTGTCTTGCTGGGAGCATTGAATTCTGGGCGACCCACATTTGGACATAAACAGACGGAGTCTAAGCAGATCCAGGATGCAGACGTGTAAATTATAGCAAGAGCTCAATCCTCATGTGAACGGACCACTCTGGAATACCATACTGTAACAAACCCTGCTGCAGCCCTGTCGCGCTGGTTTACATGGACAGAGAAACCTTATTAACCACCAGTCACTTACTGGCTATTTGTTGTTGCTTCAGATAGTCTTGTATTCATGGTGCCTTCCATTCACTTATAGCAGCCCCGTTCCGCACTGCCTGCATGTTGGGGGAGGTGTGGAGAGCAGGCCCCTTGAGCCTGGGAGCCTGGCTAGGATGGAGCAGGAGACAGACAGCACAGTGTCCTGCTTGTTCTTTCAGATGTAAAAATCCACACACACACACACACATGCACACACACACACACACACATAGTGTGTGTTATTGTGGGATGGCTCTGTGAATCCCCCTAACCTGCTGTCATTTGTTGTCAACCTGATGTCATTTAGCTAATTGGCCTGTGTTGGTGAACAGGATGCCACCGTACAACTCCCATCTGATGTCTAAAGGGCTGTCTAATTCAAACTGTAACTGCAGCCTCATCACTACAAACTGCTTCCCTCCCCCATGACAGAGAAGATGGTAAGAACAGTGCCCTGGCTATTGTTCACTTCCAGATATACATATGCACAGTAAATGTAGTTTCCCTGTGCTTTTCCCATTTATACTATTGACCTACATTACTTACAATAGGAGCAAATCAAGATTCTGAAAAGTGGCCTTTCTTGATAGGTGGTCACTGAGTGGCCTTAATACTGTGTGTGGACGGGGAGGCAGGTATTAGGTATGTGTGTGTGTGTGTGTGTATATTTGGGCAGGTATTACTATCAGCGTGCAGACAAAATTTAAGAAAATGTCCCCACAAAGATAGTAACTGCTGAAAAAATTACACCGTGGGGATGTTCACACTTTGTAAGACACCTTTTTAAGAACTAAATATGCCTTAAAAAAAATAAAAATAATTGTAAATAAAAATACAGTGAGAGTCAATGAGAATACAAACCTGTGTGTGTGTGTGTTACATTGTGTATATGTGTGTATGTGTGTGTGTCAGTGTGTGTGTGAGTGTGAGTGTGGGGGATACTGTACCACTAACCCTACCCTGAGGAGGCAGGTCACCAAGTCAATAGGAGGAAGTTGTATTGGAACTAGCCAGGAGCTTCAGATCAGGAGGTTTTTTAGTTTTTTTTGTTTTGTTTTGTGTTTTTTTTTTGTTTTGTTTTTTTTTTTTTTTTTTTACAAAAAAACACAATATTTACAGAAATAGACAAGCAATTATCAAGATAGTGAAATCTTGCTATTAGGACCAAAAGGGGTGGCCTTCCCCTTATAAATGTTTCCCGCAGTAAAGACATATCAAAGTGTTGTAAAGCACAGTGAAAGCAATGGGAGTTTCCTTTACTTCACTATAATGCTGTTAAAGAAGCCAACAACAGCCTGGAACAGTTTCCTGAATATTAAACTGTATCAATCATAAACAAGACTAGAAACCAGGACCTAGTCTCAGAGTGAAAACTGATGCACTGTGCTGAGCCTCTTTATCTCCTTGTCAAACATGTTGGGAAAATGTGCTTTAAACTGTTACGAGGCACTGAGTCATGCTTTAAACAAATCCTGTGGGTCCGCCCAGGGTGAGTGCTGTCTCTAGAGGTCTGTGCTTCATAGTTCAGTGACACAGGAATTTCATAGGAAGAAACTGGTTTTTTTTTGTGTTTCCCTGTGGCCAGATTCCAGTCAGAACTTAATCTCTCTCTCTCTCTCATAGATTTGCTGTATTTTCTTGGTATTCAGTTTCAGTCTTCTCTGACTGGACATTTTAGGGAGCAACACGTTCCCTAAGAAAACAAAAATGTTTGACTTATATTTTGTTAGGGTTTCCCTTTGCTTTGTGTGTTTTTACAAGATGTGCTGATGAGTAAAGCTACAGTGGCTCTCAAAAGTATTCACCCCCCCTTGGACTTTTCCACATTTTATTGTATTACAACATGGAATCAAAGTGGATTTAATTAGGAGTTTTTGCCGCTGATCAACACAAAAAAAAGCCCATAATGTCAAAGTAAAAAATAAAATCTACAAATTGTTTTTAATTACAAATATAAAACAGAAAATAATTGATTACATAAGTATTCACCCCCTTTGCTATGACACACCTAAATAAGCTCTAACCCTAACCCTAACCTGTGTGCAATTAAGGTGTTTCACATGATTTCAGGTAAAATACACCTGTCTGTGGGAGGTTCCACAGTTGGTTAATACATTTCCTAACAAAACCTGCATCATGAAGAGGAAGGAACATTCAAAGCAAATCCGCAATAAGGTTCTTCAAAAGCACCAATCAGAGGTAGGATATAAGAACATTTCCAAGGCATTGAATATCCCCTGGCGCACAGTAAAGTCCATTATTAAGAAATGGAGAGAATATGGCACAACTGTGAATCTGTCTAGAACAGGCCGTCCTCAAAAACTGAGAATCCGGACGAGAAGGGCACTAGTCAGGGAGGCCACCAAGAGGCCTATGGCAACTCTAAACAAGTTATAGTATTTCACGGCTGAGCTGGGAGACACTGTGCATATGGCAACAATAGCCCGGGTGCTTCACAAAACTGGCCTTTATGGGAAAGTGGCAAAAAGAAAGCCATTGTTGAAAAAAACTCACATCAAATCTCAGCTAGAGTTTGCCAGAAGGCATGTGGGAGACTCTGAGACCAAGTGGAAGAAGATTCTATGGTCTGATGAGACCAAAATAGAGCGTTATGGCCTCAACGCTAAGCGTTATGTTTAGCACAATCCTAGCACCGCACATCATCCTGAGAACACCATCCCTACCGTATAGCATGGTGGTGGCAGCATCATCATCATGTTATGGGGATGCTTCTCTGCGTCAGGGCCTGGAAAGCTTGTGAAGATAGAGGGCAAAATGGATGCAGCAAAGTACAGAGAAATCTTGGAGGAAAACCTGCTGAAGTCTGCAAGAGACCTGGGAATTGGGAGAAGATTCATCTTCCAGCAGGACAATGACCCCAAACATACAGCCAAAGCCACACTGGAGTGGCTTAAAAACAAAAAAGGTCAATGTCCTGGAGAATATGTGAAAAGAGTTGAAAATTTCTGTTCACCAAAGGTCCCCATCCAACTTGACGGAGCTTGAGCAATTTTGCAAAGAAGAATGAGCAAAAATTGTAGTGTCCTGATGTGCAAAGCTGGTAGAGACTTATTCAAATAGACTCATGTCTGTAATTGCTGCCAAAGGTGCCTCTACCAAATTTTGACTCAAGAGGGTGAATACGTATGCAATCAATTATTTTCTGTTTTGTATTTGTAATTAATTTAGAACAATTTGCAGATTTTATTTTTCACTTTGACATTATGGACTTTTTGTGTTGATCAGTGGCAAAAACTCCTAATTAAATCCATTTTGATTCCATCTTGTGACACAGTAAAATGTGGAAAAGTCCAAGGGGGGTGAATACTTTTGAGAGCCACTGTACCATGTAGATTGCTGTGAGCCTCTTCTTAAGCATTACAGAGGCCGGGTGCAGAGCTTGAGTAGATAGTCAGGTTTTTTCTTATTTTTGGGAGGGGCCACTGCAGGAATTTACAGTGAAATAATGTCCCTCTTAATGCAGTATTATTATGGACATTGATTTTTGGTTTCTATTTAAAATATGTTAAATCAATGTCCTATTGCGAGTGACTCTGCATATAATACACAATTCACAGCCTACCTCTGTAAAGCACATTATGATGGTGGTCCACTATGAAAGGTGCTATATAAAAATATTATTATTAGTATTCATTTTTAGATACAAAGTGAAAATATATGCCAGTGGCAAAGCAAGGCCTCCCATACTCAGAAATGCAGCTGATAACATGTTATAACAACATTTGGCAAAGTCAAACATCAGAAAATACACCTGAAGCACACAAGCTGGCTCCTCCCAAAGGCAGCTGAAGGGGAACTAAACTAAATAGACATGCTTCACCTGCTGCTGCCAGAGAGCAAGTGTCACCTGCAATACTGCTGCAGCTCAGGGAAGCAAAACACAAACATGAATAGCAGTTGGCAGGAAACACCTATTGAGCTGGTATCTGCAACTTGAGCTAATAAGGTGAACACTTTCATAAATATGTAAAAGTTAGGCATTATTTATATTTAAATGAACCTCAGGTAGCAGTCAAAGACATTTGTTCAAGTAATGGCTCCTGTATGCAGATCACACTTTGGAGCTTTAATAACTCAACTGTGAAGAAACTTGGTTCGAAAGTTACTGAGAATGTACGAAACTGGGGATGTATACAGATACGTTAATGTAGTGACGTTATATGTGAGAGTTGTATGCAACTATTCAGCAGCAACGATGAGAAAGCAGAAGGATCTCGGTAACTTCAAAAGAGGAATAACAGTGGGTGCTATCACCCCTCAATAAAAGAGGCTGCATTGAGCACATGCAGTGTCCCTCAGGACCATAAGCTGTGACAAGCAACAGTGCTGCAGACACCGAGACCACAGGATAACCTTGGACCCTGCTTCACTAACACTGTGCTGGACGCACCTCCAACCCTGGACCCTGCTTCAAACACTGTGCTGGAAGCTATAGCAGCTACCTTTTTACCATTGGTAATGATCTACTATCTTTTTCATGATACTGGTAGACGTAATATTGCTTAGGCAGGTGGCATACCTGAATAAAATCAATCCCCATTATATATAACAAATGAATGCACTTACCCGTCACATCTGATTTCTGACTGTCAGTTTTCTGATACAAAGCCCACCTCTTCAGTGTCACAGCTCGCGTTTAAAAAAAAAAAAAAAAAATGATCTAATTTCTCCAAATTCTCTGATGAAAATGCAGCAACAAATCAAACAAGTTAGGGTAGTGTAACAGTTAATCATTAAACAGTTTTAGATACTGTGACATATTTTTTTCTTTTTTTATCTGTGATCTTTTGTTGCTTTTATGCATTTTCATTTGCAAGTGAACTGTGACATTAGGGCCTTATCGAGCACTATGTTCTGCAACTTGGAATACTAACCGGATACTGTTTGATTTCTGGAAACTTTTTTTTTTTTTAAACTTTTGGTTTTGTTAAATGATATTGCCTTTTACGTTTTACACAGTTCTGTGCATGCATAACATTTACATTTCATTTTGCTGTTAGGTCGTTAATGGTAAATTTTATATACGCTACAATACGTACCAGATTTAAAAGTACAATTACAGTTAACATGTTGTCTCTTTAGTTTTGGCAAGTGATATTTTCAGAATCATATCGTTCTGAATTAACATACTACTTATGTTGAAAATATGGTACTGTACCAACAAAACCAGTACATCTAAATGGAAGCCTACTTATTTTAAAACACAGTCCTTTCAGATATGTATTTTTGACATTGTATCTTTTTTGTGTTCCCTGAAAAACGGTCAAGGATTGGAACGGGCCAAAATGAAATAATCAGATATGCGTCACGCACGTTTAACCGCCACTGAAGTTAAAATTTTATAGGTTCGGATAAGAGTGCTTACTATTTGTCTATTGCTGCTGTATCTAAATGAGGTCATTATGTTGAGGAGTTAACCTCTAGTTGACTCTGGTAAGCAAACAGAGGAAATGACCAAGACAATACCCTTTACACTTTGCATCTTTAACCAGGGCAGGGAGGGGGAGCAGTGGCTGGTGACAGGGTCACTGTGCTTTAACCAGGGCAGGGAAGGGGAGCAGGGGGAGGTGTTACTTTGCTTCAGTGGCTGGTGACAGGGTCACTGTGCTACTCCTCATTTTATTATCAACAGCCTGTGTGACCTGCTGCCTTATAGGAACTCTACAGCAAGACACACAGTCTCCAGCCACACAGCTGTTTGAAGACAGTTCAGGATGTATGAGCTGTTTCTTTATGTCAAACTCCAGCCTTGATAAGTACATCTTTTCTACCCTTCTGGTGATTTGACCAAAACAACCTGGATTGTTGGTAGAACTTTATTTTTTCAGGTAATAAAGACTTTGCTGATGGTGTGTTGTATTTTGAGTCACCCTTCTGCCGTTTTATTCATGTATACAACATGACTGGATAGTAGAACTGTTTTATTTATTTTTACACAAATTAGAAGAAGAAAATGAACACCAATCTAGCACTTGTCTTCTTTACTTATCATGTGTTAAGCAGGTACCAGAATGCACGGATGATTTCCATTGAAACACACTCCCTACATCTAAATTCATCTGCCTAAAAAGTTTATAGTACTTGAGAAACTATATTTTTTAAGTCTTGGTTATTTCCCCAGCATTGCTTTTTAAAAATACTGAGTGCTTTAGTTTCGAACCTGAGATGGTCTATCAGAAAAAAAAAAAAAAAACTACATACTGATTTTGGACACACAAACCACATTGCAGTATAACAAAACAAGCAGTACTAATGTTAATTACTAATGAGTTGCGAGTCCTAAACAGTTAGTTAAATCAGAATGTTAACAGAAGCTTTAAGCAGGACTGGAAGGGTAAGGCAGTTTAACTCACAGAGGGCACTGCATTTCAGAATGGGACAGGGCGAGTGAAGCTTGCAGGTTTAAGAGTTTAATACAGTGACGTCATGCAGACGAATCCTGCACCATAATATACCAATTGGGGGAGGGCCGGGGACTCTTTATCTATCCCACCTAACAGAAACCGTAACCCGGGGAACACAAGACAGACAAACAACAATTCTGCCTGGCTTTCCCAACGGCTATTAAATAATTCACTGGCCTCTATCTCCTCTTGAGCTAATCAAAACACGTTTGCCTGAAGAGAAAAGCACCGTGGTCGTGCCGTCATCTCTCTACTGCGTCTGACATGCGAAGACACAAGATACTGGCCGCAATCACATGAAACATTCATCAGCCTGCCGAAAGCGCAAGAGCGCTACACTGACTGGTTTTGCGAGGGATTTTCTTTTGAATCAAACAATCGCCTCTTTGCGGTTATGTACATATTAGAGAAGTTTTGAATAATACGTGCTGTAAATTTGGAACACTGGCTGTATGTGTACTATGCTTTTTCTCAATTTTAACAAATATTGCGTGAGAAACTATATTTTGTTGTTCTTCATCAGACTGGACAAAACGATAATGTATGCATTGAATAAACCGTAATACAAAAATATAAACGTTCGTCTAGTGACTTGTTTAAATAACCTAAATGCATAGGTATTATTATTGTTGTTTATATATTACATTCACCACCACGCATGTTGGAAGTATACCCACCCTCCCTTACCTTTTTTTGAAAATTAATTGTGGGTCTGGCTTTAAAAGGATTACATAGCTCCGCATTCATTTTGACCTTTGCTCTCCCAGACTAAAGCAGAAACATTTGGCACTCAAAAGGACTGTCCCAAGAGACAATATGACCCCTCCCCACAGTATGTTCCTTTCAGCCTCCCAACCGCCTCACATTGTACCCCGTCGCTTTTGTTTCAATTGGAACAGAAAAACGAGACCAGGAAGCAATATTTCACTTTCAAAAACGTTGTTTTATTACGTGTGTGACAGATATGCGTAGCAATGTCATCATTAAGCGCAAAATACAGAACTGTAGGAAAAAAACGTGTACAAAGTCAAACAAGTCTTTACAAAAGACACATTTCTATATAAACCGGTATATACAGTTCAACTCGGCCAAGTCCCGGAACTCACAAGAAGCCGTCTGCAGCCGAGGTCAATACCAGCACCGACTCTGCTCAGGAGCACACAAGGTGAATAGTTTGTATTGGTAAATACTGCTCACCGCTTAAACTTGTTGATATACCAAATTACCAAGGGCTGGCTTTCTCCCCCTACTTTGGACAGGTTTATATGATCTTGTTTACTAAACACAATGGTTCCCTTAGGCTTATGCAACATGTTTTTCCATAAACGAGGCAAATGCGTTTTTTTAAAAACATAATTCAAAGCTATTTAACAGAGGCCCTCTAAATTGTATCCTTGTATAAAATTGCTTCAGGTTTTAAAATCACGTTTCCCTCATTCCCGCTGTGTAAAAAGCACACACATAACACTTCTCAGAATCCCCTGCTAAACATGCCCTTCACACCGCGGCACGTCCCCAGGCTTGTAGCTCTCCAATGCTTAACCAAGTTACATTTCCCGTCTGTACGGGAAACCCCCTTTTGGTCCTCTCTCCACGTGGTTCGTCAAGCATTCTGGGGGGAGGGGTGCGTTTAGGAGGGGGAGGGAGGCCAGGCATACCCGATACCTTCAACGGTGCGTTTACACCAATTCATTAAAACACGTGTCCATTAAAAAGCCACGATCGCTGTAGTCCAGGGGTTGAGGTTTTTTAGAACTTGATCGCAGCATATCTGCCCCGCACCGGAGTCTCTATCACTGTCCCCCGCCTCTGCTTCTGCCTGCGTATTGTCTTTGCTCAAGAGTCCCGAGAAACTGGAGCCAAAGATGGTAATTAAGCTGGAGACGTTCGTGGTGTCCATTTCCTCCTCGCCTGAGGGCGCTGAGGACGGAGCCCGCTTTGGTTTTTTAACCGGAGACTCTGGCGGGACTGCTTTCTCGCTGCTTCTCCTCTTTCTATTACAGGAAGCCACCAGGTGATTATCTAATTGTGTTTCTGCCACTGAGTCATCGTCAACAAATCCGTCTGCATCTGCTTCCCCGCAACCGCCCTCGTCTTGCGGTGGTTTCGCTTCTTTAACCTTCTTTGGCCCGATCCGATTATCGGGCACTAGGTGCTTGGCTATAACAGCAGTTGGACCGGAGGCCGGAGACGAGGCGGCTCCTTTCAGTTCTGAGGGCTGACGTCGCCTGCAGTCAGAGATCTTGTCTTTGCAGTCTGTGTGGTCTGCCTCCACATCCTCTGTCTGTGCTGCGGCGTGGCTTTCCGTGAAACTTTCAACATCGATGGTCATCTCCGGCGGCGTGTTCTCCGCAGGTAGCCCGGGTTCGCTGGCGGTAGTTGCTGCAGGATCAGCAGGGGTTGTGGCCGTGTACCCCACGCGTTCAGAGGTGCTCTTTGCCTGGTTAGAGTCCATGACTTCCTCATGCTGGCCCCAGTGCTGCTGCGCGTTGAGGCACACACTCTGGTAGTAATCATTGAGGTACACCTGCCGGGCGCTCCGGAGAACGAGGGAGACGAGAAGGTTCTTGTGGAGCTTGATCCCCCCTCTCTGGACTCTCGAATTGTAGATTTTCCCCAACGAGATACTCATAATCCGGTGAGCCTCCACTTTAAACTCCATTTTCTTATTTTTGTCTTTAGTAGCTTTTGTTTAAAACTTTAAAAGTTAACCCAGAACAGAGTACTCACTGTACCCACTGGATTTCAGCACGTTTTTACGATCTACAAGTGTAAAATCCAAGCTATTTTTTGTAAGAAATCCCGAAGTTTTAAGTTTTCAAAAGTCTTTGGTCCTGTTAACACATTTCCGCATGCGGAATCACAACCTGGTTCTTTTTTTAAAAAAAAAATACAATAAACTGCTTAATTAATGCCAAATCTTATGCGTGTTGACTGTTAAACAACGACAACGACTAGCGTCAACATTAACGTATTTTTTTTTATAAACAAATTTCGTACACTCAACCTTATTCACGAGCTGTCCCGATGAAATGAGGCTGTAACTATATTTAGTACGTTTATATACCCCAGCGTGACCAACAAGACATCCAATAAAAGACCAGACGTTAAATTACAAACGCTTCAAATCCCGCCCACCAAGTCGGGATTGACCAATGGAAGTCCGGGTAGGAAACAAGCTTACATTTAAACAGTAACGTAGGTGACTGGCTTAAAGCGGCGATACGTTTATAACTAGGCGCTAAAATAAAACCACAATTGAACCGATTTGAAATATATTTTTAAACGCAGCATAGTAGTTTATATCATCTTTTCTTTATTACATACAAACACAATTAGAAAAATATACCAACAACTGAACATACTATTAAAATATATACATAAACAAAAGTGCCAGTAGCCTACGTTCTTTGATCAGTGTTTTTCCGCACGCACTTCGTGTCTTTATTTTCCACATTTTGCATGCATTCATGAAGGGCAACGACGCGCACATGTGTGTAATACTATTTAAAAATATTGCGCTGTTATATTGGCGTTGTTTCAACCCAAAATCAATCTGGAGTGAAAACCCAGACCTCAAGCATATGTTTACCCTTTTAAGAGTAGTATTATTTTGGTGTCTGGCTCTTGGGCTGATGTCATGGTTTGTCGGTGTCAGGCAGTCACATGATGCTTCTATGCAAATTAGACCCAGATCGCGGTGTCTGGTGTGTGTTGATGAATGTAGCTCTAAGGGTGGGAGTAGTTTAGGGGTTTTTTTTCTTTTTTTTTTTTGTTTTACACTAAAATTTGAGGGGGGTGGAACGACATTAAAAAACACTTAACTGAGGACTATTAAGCACAACGTAGAAATGACTAACCTAAAATAACCCCGAGGCAGAGAGGCGTGGACTGCAAACGTGTTAGGGAGTAGGAACAGTACATAGAAATGTTTGATTAATAAAATAAAAACACGTCGTGGAGGTGAGAACAGGGGTTACATTGACAGAACTGGTTGCGTTCAATGGGTTCTATCCTGGGAAACCGTTAACTTACACAGGGAAGCAAGTCGCAGCTACGTGTCTCACGTGTAGTATCTCTGCGCTCAATTAAGAAGCTAAAAGTTGTCCAGAGGCTCGTAGTGAATGACTCACCGCCGCTGGGTTGTTTATTTGAATGCTGCCCACCCCCTGTCCCCCAATAGGATTTCAACGAAGTTGCTCACTCCAAATGCGCTTGTGCAGTGCTCTATTCAACTTAGCGTCGACTGGATGCTGCTGTTTAGTTTTAAATCTGTAAACACTTTTTTCAGTATTCATATATATATATATATATATATATATATATATATATATATATATATATATATATATATATATATATATATATTAGATAGTACACACTATTTTGGTTCTGCAAAAACGTAGGATAGCTCATCTCACAAAAATAAAGCAACATCTTAAACAGATGTCAATTCAATTAAACTAGATCAGGTACCATCCGGTGTTCAAAAGAACACCAAAGCAAAGACTTTATGATTGTCAGTTTTAAATAGGGTACCCCTAACTTCAAAAGAGAAAGTGCCCATCTACCATTCTATCATCAATGGGATAAAGAACATGATTCTGTACTTCAAAATAAAATATGGTGCACTGCAGGGCAGACCCTCACATTTGTGCACAAGTTAGATAAAACCATGGTAATTATCCTTATAAAAGCATGCAACTTGGTTATTTATTAAAAAAAAGAAATATTTGAAAAGGCAAAAAATAATGATATGCCAGTACAAATGGTGATTACAATAATACATTGGATTGTCATTTGTAACATGTCTAGTGCTTTCATAAAAAAAAAAAACACTGACTATATTTTTTAATAAGCATTTTATTTTATGTAATCAAGTTGAGTTAAACTTGGACAGCTCTACAGGGCCTTTACACTACCTCTGTACCTGGAGAAGTGAAAGATTAGCATTACAGAATTTACTATGTACAATTTTACAGACAGAATTGGAGTTAAACAGACTAAACGATAACACGTACAGAGGAACGCCCACAAAGTGTCAGCCGACATGACTGTCCCATAAGCAGCCTCAGCAACCCCTGACCAGCTTCCAGGATAGCACAAGTGTCGAGTCAGCTGTCTTACACAACATTTACGTAAAAAAGAGTGCATACTAGATTTTTATTACAAACAAACATTACACAATCAGACAATCCTCACATGAAAAACAAAACAACATGCTTTAACTGGTGCTTTACAAAGAGATAATACAATATGTCATACACTTAAGTATCTGGGCTGTTGTATTTTATTCATTCAATCAGAAGCCAGTTAGCCAGTTATCTGTTCCACCCCATGGAAATGTGTCCTGTCCCCACAATATCTCCCAGGCTATTTGGCTCCACATTCTTCCTCAATACAGCACTCAATCTTTCCAGGTGGAAAACTTCAAAAATCTCCCCACTGACAACTGGCAACAACAAATAGATTCTCAACTAATTTCAATTGGATGGGACTGAAGCAGCCTCAGACAGCCCCCCAAATCGACAGCATCTACAGCACTAGCCCTGGGGTCAGCACAGGTAATCCTGGAGGGAGCACTAACCAGTGAAAACAAAGAACACCACCATGCATCTGTGTCAACCCCAGTGGACTCTTGCTCATCACATATCCATTACAACATTATACAGGAATGACAGCCCAGTTATATACAGACATAACTGGCAGAGCAAAACACCCACTCTTGATTGGTAACTTAGTTTTATAATTTTAAGTCTTGATCTCTTTCCATTCCAAATACATTAAGAGAACTGTCTTTTCGGATCCTATACCACCCGTTTTGTTAACCATAGGTGAAGCATCTTCAGGGGATAGAGAAGTCTAAGAAAAATATAAATTTGACACTTATTCTCCCTATCCGACATTGGGATCCAGCCAAAATTACCCAGGTGCATAGCCTCCAATTAACGTAGTTAACTTTATATCCCGATTAAGAACCATGTACCTCCATTAAGGCAGTTAAAGCAGGAAAAGAGGTCTCAGGTTCTGAAATAAACAAGATGTCATCAGCATAAAGGTATTTTATGAAATGATTTCCCCCACCTTGATCTCTTATGCCAGGAAGTGAATTTTAACTAGTGGCAAGTATATTGGTGGCAAATATTACAAATGCCAATAATTAGAACTTTTTTGTTTTATATATGCATATAATACATATGGGAGTACACAAATGGAGAAATAAACGTGTATTTGGATCAATATCTGCACTTAGGTAACATACTCGACTTTATACAGATAGGACATCACACTCCTACAGTGCTGCACAAGTGTAAAGCCAGCTCAGGTTGCAGTTTTAGTGTAAATGCACTAACAGTATATTTATATTGTGCATTACTCACACAGTAGCGTGTCACTGTGTCACGTAGGCAAACTAACAACAAGGCAACATCTTCCAATTACATAAGCACAAGTGGCATCCATTTCACCTCTAAAATTACACATTTGCAAATAAAAAATACATACAGTAACTTATTTCTGGGCTAAAATTTCTCAATAGTTTTCAAAGGTTTTGTTTAAATGTTTTATTTGAAAAAAAAAGTTGGTGGTGCATGAATCCATTGTTTCATCCATTTTTTCACAACCTGTTTTATCGCATTTGGTTAATAGCTTCTAATACTGTTACCTGGCCTACAATGTGCATGCCTGAGGTACTGTTTCATTAAACCCAGTCAGAACTCTCGTTCACTAAATATAGTGCTAGTTTTTCATTAAACCCAGTCAGAACCCTTGTTCACTAAATACAGTGCTAGTGTTCCTGTCAGTCTCTCCTTCAGTAATCTAGGTTGGGAAGCTATATTTTTCAGACCAGCTTTGGGATATTTGACCGTAGAAACAAGAGACATACAATCAGTCAGGTCATTTGCATTTCTGGTTTAAAAACATGATTACCTGAAATTGATTCTGCCCTGCATACTGTACAATCAACCATGGTGCTGTTTGTTTCGTGCAAACATTTTTAAACTTTTTTATATTTATTGCTGCACAGATACTGGAGAACAGTGCTGATCCACTTGTCATGAAACTTGGTATTACTTATTCTAGAAGTAATAAGAACAGGAAGAGGGTGTGACAGGAAGAGGCCATTGGACACATCTAGTCTCACTCCTTTTTAATACCATTGTGCCTGCTCCTGCAGTCCAAGTCAATAGAACACACTCTAACTACTTTTAATGTTCCCAGTGTTTTGGATGCTACTACCTTTGCATGCATTCACCAAACATTATTTTACTCAGCTTCCATGTATGCCCTTTCATCCTACTCTCTGTGCTAATTTTGATGACTAGGGTCAACTATATCTGTAGAATTTAGGATTTTATAAACTTCAATGAAGTCCTTTCTTTCCCTTTTCATTTTTTATGAAGGGTATGCTAACTATCAATTCAGCTTTCCAAAAAAGAATACTTTTTCAAGTCAGCCATGTGCTCCAGGCCCCATTGAATAAAATTGACAGAACTACTAATCTTGTAATATTAAGCCAATGATTAACCTCAGTGCTCCTACCAATAATTAAGTTTGAAGCACTGAAAAAAGCAACTGACTGTTAAAATATCTTGAGAATCACAATATGGGCAAGCAAGGTGTGTCTACCTGGTACTTCTACATAAGAACGTTTACAAACGAGAGGAGGTCATTCGGTCCATCTTGCTCGTTTGGTTGTTAGTAGCTTATTGATCCCAGAATCTCATCAAGCAGCTTCTTGAAGGATTCCAGCGTGTCAGCTTCAACAACATTACTGCAAGTTAGTTCTCTGTGTAAAAGTGTCTCCTATTTTCTGTTCTGAATACCCTTTATCTAATCTAAACTTGCGACCCTTTGTTGACATGGTCAATACTTTTTAGAATTTTGAATGCCTGAATCAGATCGCTGCATAGTCTTCTTTGTTCAAGACTGAATAGATTCAGTTCTTTTAGGCGGTCTGCATACAACATGCCTTTTAAACCCGGAATAATTCTGGTCACTCTTCTTTGCACTCTTTCTACAGCAGCAAAATCCTTTTTGTAGCGAGGTGACCAGAACTGAACACAATATTTTAAATTAGGACTTACTAATGCATTGTAACGTTTTAACATTACTTCCCTTGATTTAAATTCAACAATTCATTATATATCCAAGCATTTTGTTGGCCTTTTTCATCGCTTCCCCACATTGTCTAGATGAAGACATTTCTGAGTCAACATAAACTCCTAGGTCTTTTTTATAGATTGCTTCTGCAATTTCAGTATCTCCCATATGGTATTTATAACGCACATCTTTATTGCCTGCATACACTACCTTACACTTTTCTGTATTAAATGTCATTTGCCATGTGTCTGCCCAGTTCTGAATCTTGGCTAGATAATTTTGAATGACCTTTGCTGCTGCAACAGTGTTTACCACTCCTATTTTTGTGTCATCTGCAAATTTAACAAGTTTGCTTACTATATCAAAATCTAAATCATTAATGTAGATTAGGAAAAGCAGAGGACCTGAGGCTTGAGGTTTCTCCTCTAATCAGTACTTTCTGTTTTCTTGAATCCCTACTGCATTCTGTTTGAGAATTAATCTTTTACATCTTGTATAACTTGTGTGACCAAGCCCTCGACTCAAGCTTCTTTGCACCCTTTAAAAACATTGACCCAGACACGGAAATTGCGCACTTTTATTAAACTCAAAAATAAGCAAATAAACAAGAAAAAGCCTAACCCCTTAGGAGTGACAAGCTAAACTTTTGTTTAGTTTCCTTACCTATAAACCAGACAGCTAAGCCATTTACCAGTTACAAAACTCCTTGTTATTCAAACAAGTTACACAGTACCTTTAACTTTCCTGACCACACAGGTCTCTCCCCTCCCACCACACCACACATAGGCTTCCTCCACCTGGCACACAGCCCTGACTACAGGGCTTCTAACCCTTTTATGCAGGGGCCTCATTAATTCAATTGGAGCCAGGTGTTCCTCTCTGGCTTCTCCTGTGGCATTCTGGGGAATGTAGTATACCCCACTACCTCGCCTCCCCCTACTCTGCCACATTTGTTAATGTAACATAAAATTATTAAATTAATAATAATAATAATAATAATAATAATAATAATAATAATAATAATAATAATAATTTATCCAACTGTAAGCATAGCTTAGTGCAGGGGATAGAGTAAGCCAGAAACAAAAACAATAAAATAAATAAAAGCTGTGAATTGTATTTGAAATGGCTCATCTTTAAGAGGTAAGCATATTAAAAGAAGTCTAGGGGTATAAATATGTGAACTAAAACTAATTTTCAACATGGAGAAAGATCTCCAGTCAAAATGTGTGTCACTGAATGTATGAAGTTTCTTTTAGTAAGTCTAAATTCATCTCTACTGAGTGTTTAATGGATAAGATCTTTTAAAGGTATTGGGTAGCATGCAGTGATGTTTTTGAAAGGCAGTGCAGAGGCTGGTGAGGTGAGGAGAGACAGGCTCAGCAGCACACTTCCAGGCTTCCAGTTAAAAGCTCCATTAAAATTACTCCCACCAGAGTTTTAAAAAAACGAGTCATGGTATTTCAGCGTTACCTCAAGAAATTTTTACTCAGGGACTTAAAACAACCAGAAATCAGCACACAAAAAATGAAGAATGGATTTTATTCTCATTCAGTCCTTTGATTTAAAAAAAAATGCACATATTTAATTGAATGTCATGTTGTTTAAAATGAATAGCAGTCAGAGTTGTAAGATATGACTGCTATCACCATACAGAATTACAACCGCTTTCTTGAACATCATTCAGATGCATGGCCCCTGCAGCATGTTGCCATTAAGACCGTATTATATACAGGGAGAACAGCTAGACATATACAGATACACCCAATAGGAAAGGCAATCTAAATTGCTGGTGGTAACTGTAGCGTTTCTTTTTGACTGAAACACGCCTGGATGTGCTGGCAATGTCACGTCAGCCTCTCTTTCACAAATCTGTCCATCTGTCTCTGCCTGTCACACCCTACATGGTGAACACCACAACCGGCCTTATATAGACATTTCAAATTGATTTGGTTATAGTCCGATACATTTATGTAAATGTTTCAACCAGTACATGCACTCTTTCACGTTCTTAATTTTGGGATTATGAGGACCCATTGGTTACAAGTAAGTGGTCACAAGTAACTTTATTCATTGAGGACGGCAGCTGGACATGTTCATTACAGGAAGGAGTGGGTGAAACAAAACTAAAACAATGCAAAGTATCTTGAAAACTATAGCACACTATTACTATATACACATGCTCTTTAGAGTCTATATGATTTGTGTGTGCATATGATTTTGAAAACAGCAAATATTAATTTATTTAAAAAGAAAATATTCACACAATAAACCACTTGAAAAAATAGGTTAAATATTCTAGCAGAAGGTGTATGCTACATGAAAGCGCAGACCACAGTGTAGTTTGCAAACCATTTGAAGCACTTGTATTCCGCGAACAAAGAAATGTTACAATCTAATAAAATACAAATAAAATCTACTTACATGTCTAGATACTATTCTCTATAATAATGAATTAAAATTACATTATGTGTGTGTGTGTGTGTGTGTGTGTGTGTGTGTGGAGAAAATTACTATATCCTAAATTCATTTTAAGCTGCCTTGCAGATTCAGTGAAGATGCAGTATGACACAAATTAAATTAAGTGGAGTTCTAAGGGTGTCTCTCTCTGCCCACCAAAGGGCAGCATGGGAAGGGACGAAACTGCATGCCAATACGAAAGAAAAAACATAAATTAGAAATTAAAAATGAAACTGGGCAGTGAAAATCGCAAGGAAACACTGAAGGTAGAACATCTATTTTAAATCTTTAAAGTACAGGCAATGGTGAATCTGGGGAACATGCAACCGAGGGTCCACAGTGATAATTGGTTAGTGCAGTAACTTGGACACAGTGCCACGGTGAAGTTAGGTTGACATTGCAGACTTCTGACTGTTTGGAAAACATGTTTTAAAGCTGTAGTTTTCGTCTAACTCCACAACACAGATTCGCGCATGCGCACCTCATACCGAAGTTGCTGCATCTGCGTACATGACCTGTATGTAACCCGGAAGAAAACACAGATTGACATGGAAGCTGGGAGGCTAGTAGAAGCTACTTTTAAGTGAGCATTGTTGTATAAACCGTATATACAAATATTGAGAGGAAAACAACGCCAAACACACCGATCTCCTGTCGAGCAGATTATGAGCATCGAAACACTGATTCGCATCACGACAATATTTGCAACATGTCGATGGAGGATCCATTTTTCGTGGTAAAAGGGTGAGCATGAAATTCTAGACAATGGAGGGGTTATAAATTAGACATTACAGACTTCATACAAGCAGAGAAGTACACGTTTGCTTCGGTGGAATTGTGTATTTGCGACATAGACAGAGCAGCAAGCTGATTTGTTTTGTTAAGCTCCAGCGGATGTGTTCAGTGAATTGCAGCTGTTGCTGTTTCGTACTTTACCCAGTGTTTATGAAAATGGAGCAGGATGTGCAACACGTTTAGAAGGAGACTAGGGTTTCAAGCTCACTGCAATATTAATGTGAGAGGTCCTGTATACATTGTCGTTTTATCACGCGGCTGACAGTAGATCGCGTGTAATATTTTAGTGGATATGTACCAGCTGCAGAATAACAGAGGGGCGAGGGTAATGTTTCCGTCAGTATTAAGAATCCTTTAGTTACTCAAACTGAGGCTAATGCTGCACTGTGCCCTCCACCACTGTGTCTGCTTGACTTACAGTTTGCCGCAGAATTTATGAGCGAGTGTATGGACGAACAGCGTTGAAACAGTCTGCCCAATTGTACTTTCTGTTCACAGTATTTCCCCATCTCAATGAAAAGCTGTTTAGTTTATTATTAGGTTAAACTGGTACAGTCCAATTGCAGTTACTGCAATGTACCTTCACACAGTAGTCATGTGATCGGAGTGGACCGTATGAGCTGTAATACCAGAGGCAGTTCAATTAACTACACTATTTATCCCACCCAATACCAAAGCTTTTAAGATTTACTCCGGTGAAGCCCATTCATCCTGCCTCACAACACTAGAAAGTCTGACAAACGCTTTCCTCCCCTTTCATGTCCTTCCTGTCTTACAGGTAATAGATCCCCACAGAGATTCCGCTGAGCGCAGCGTGAGATAAAGGCGCAGATGGGCTCCTGCTATATGTAATGCAGGAAGGATGTGAAATTATAGTGCTTATAGTATGTTGTGTCAGGAAAAAGGGAGTTCACTGCATTGCAGAATTGAGAAACTGGAAATGATTACAAGTAAAACAATAAGAGTTTAAAAAAAAAACACACATTAGCTATGACACATTTATATTCTTGAAGCCTTGGCTGGCTATTGCACATTCTTATTAAAGCCTTGGCTATTTTAATGTTGATTTGTAAAAATGTTATTTACAGTCACACCTGTTTTAAGGTGTGATGTACAGTATTACCTAGTATAGCTATAAGCTAGTTTGCAGTGGGTCCCTATAAGAAACAGAAAAGATTCCCTTTTGGAGCCAATCATTTGGGAGCTGTGAAAGCTGTGATGTCGACAGCAGTGTGATTAAGGGAGCTGTGAAATCAGTGATATTGATAGGAATGTGATGGAGGGAGCTGTGAAATCAGTGATTTTGACAGTAATGTTCTGATGGAGTGGGCTGTGATATTGACAGCAGTGTGATGGAGGGAGTTGTGAAATCAGTGATATTAACAGCAGTGTTCTGATGGAGAGAGCTGTGAAATCAGTGATATTCACAGCAGTTATGATGGAGGGAGCTGTGAAAGTCATGTTTGTGTGTGTGTGTGCGTGTGTTGACAGGGAGGTTCAGAAGGCAGTGAACACTGCTCAGGGTTTGTACCAGCGATGGAGGGAGCTGCTTCAGGACCCCAG
This sequence comes from Polyodon spathula, assembly GCF_017654505.1. Classification (NCBI taxonomy): domain Eukaryota; kingdom Metazoa; phylum Chordata; class Actinopteri; order Acipenseriformes; family Polyodontidae; genus Polyodon; species Polyodon spathula. The sequence goes on along the minus strand of NC_054551.1, from coordinate 17,768,642 downwards.
TGGAGCCACCAAGGAGGAGGTGGACTGGACCACCAACGAGTTGAGGAACAGCCTGCGCTCCATCGACTGGGACCTGGAGGACTTGGATGAGACCATCAATATCCTTCACAGCTCAGACAGACTAGCAGACAGCATAGCATAGCACAGCACAGACAGGCCAGTACACAGTGCAGCATAGTACAGGCAGGCCAGTACACAGCATTGACATCACAGGCAGGCCAGCACACTGCATAGCACAGCTCCTAGACAGGCAGCACACAGCGCAGCAAAGCTCAGGCAGGCCAGCACACTGCACAGGTCGCACATCCCAGTCACTTTCACTAAGCAGTGGATTACTAGCAAAGAGTCATTCAACATGTGCAGGTAGTCAAAGTGACTAGACCCCTGATGTACAGAAGAATCTCTTTTCTTAAAATTGATTGTAGCTAACAAAATAATTCCTTAGGTCTTCGCTGTTGTTCACTTCCATTTATTATATAGTTCTAAGTATAGTTTTGTATTGTATTTTCACTTTAAACCATGATATCTGATACTAGAATTGGTTAAAGTTATCTCTGTTTGCAAGCCATGCTTATAGATTGTTGTACTGGCTTGGTTGTTTCTCCTGGAGGGTATTTATGGAGATCTATGGAATTATTTTCTTAGTTATAATGACTTGAACTCCAGCTTATGCATTGTAGAATCAACCCCCTGGAAATGTAACTTGTACACATTGAAGCTGAGCAAAGGGAGAGCTATCCTCACCAGTACAAGGCAATGTGTATTCCTCTTAAAGCATCACTCCATGATTTCATATATATATATGCTGTTAGAAAAATAGAGATGGCAAAACCTTATTCTTATATTAGTATGTGAACCATGACCCATACAATAATTAAACACATTAAGGTCAAATCAGTATTTCAGAGCCTTGTAAGATTTATTTTTTTCTTTTAAGATGAGAAAAAAAAATCTTGCCAGGCTCCCAAGTAAGTTTAAAAAGCAGCAGATCAGGTTTCCCAAGTATACCCCTATTCAGTGTACACTGGTGGCTGGTTTCACAGACTGATTAGTGTAAAGTCACCTTCAATATTAAGACCTGCTGTGCAGAATACAGATGTAATAGTGGATATAAATAGCAGCAGATCTAAACGCATTTCAATCATTTTTTTAAAATGATTGAAATAATAATAATATTACTGACATAAGGAAGCCCCATTTTGAGGCTTCCTTATGTCCATTAGTATTATTTTTTTAATCAGTGCTCTGGTGTTTTCACCTGAGTTCAGGAGCTGCTCTTTAGTTCTAGTTGTCTGACATAGATGCATGTAACATGAGCTAGAGCAACCAAAGTGTCTTTCTATAAGTAAATGCCAGTGCCATCTAGTGTTGACACATTGGATCAAGCTTTTGCATTTTTGCCAATACACTGCTGTGCACTAGATGGCGCAGGTGTTTACTATTAGACAGGCATGTTGGTTTATCTAACCTCAAGATGTACAGTATATACACTCGCTATAGTTAACCTGTTGGGGTCCAAGCCTTTTCTTCATTATATCAAGGGGTTTGTTATTGAGAAAGGACAATCCAAATGAACAATAAACTGTTGGAGTAAGTTTATGAGATGACATTGTGAATAAAAGTACAGTGACACGTACCTGTTCATCTCATGGTTGTAGTATTCAGCCTTTGCTTTGGCCAATTGGTTAACGAATTGAAATGCAGTACAACAATCCCAAATTGAAGCTAAACATGAATCGTTTCATAGTGCACCAAATCTTAATCCAATATGCAAGAATTCCAAACTGAGTTTTTATTCCATATCAACCCGAAATGAAAAGTTTGACATGAAAACTTACATTTTCTGTTGTTTTTTTTCTTTAATCAATTTTGCTTTGCCGCATGGTTGCTTAACAAGTCAAAAAACAGTGCTTTTTGACGATCTATATTTACGACAGAGATATGCCTGCATTTCTCTTTTATTCAATTTTGTTTCCAGCTTTGTTGCAACATAAAATAATTTTTGTTTCGAAGGGAGTTAGTTAGGTGGCATCCCATGTGTATAGACCGGGATGTTGGCAGTGCGTGTTTTATGTTAATTTTTTTTTTTTTTTTTTTTAATTTGGGGTCCAGGGGCCAGGTTCGTTCTAATGAAGGGCGTTATAGCGAGGGTGTGCTGTATGTCTGTGGCAGGTAACTAGAAACAAAGAGCAACTCCTGAACACTAGTACAGTCACAACAATTGAAAACATACCGTATTGCTTCGACCTTAAGGTGCGTTTAACAATGTTTTGCTGCTCAAACATACCCTGCGTCTTAAATTACATTGTAATGATGCTTGTATAAAATCGCCAACAAAGGACGTGACTATCCGAGTACACAAACAACAACGTGACTAACTGCTGAGAAAAGACAACAATGGCGTCTGCAAGAATGCCAAGCAGCAGCGAGACTTTTACTGCTGATAAAAGACAAACCAAGCTTCCTGAGGAATTCCAAGAGAAATGTTTACAATTTCAGCATTTCTAACAAACAGTACCAGCTTAGACAGATTGGAAATGCTGATCAGACCCCTGTATTTTTCGACGTGCCAAGCAACACCACAGTACTTCAATGTTATTGTGGTTGCTGGGTTCCTGGGATGCCAGTGTGTGGTGGTATATTGTGACGGTCGGTGGTTCCAACAGAACAGTATCCTAATCCCAACACTGAACAATGAACACGCCAGCCCTGTGCACATACACACAGAAAAACACAAAAAAAGCAAAATGTATCTATTCTAGTTTAGCGAAAACAGGTGGTGATCAGAACCCCTATGATAACTTCCTTTGTTGATAGTTAAACATAGGTTATCATAGCACCTTGTTTCTTTAAATTTTCATATACGTCAAATAATATCAGTAATATCCAAACTATATAATTCTCAAAACTCACCAGACCTAACAAGCTAGCTCCACAGAGTTCTTAACTAAACAAAGCAAAATATCAATTTGCAGCGGCTGCTACATGAAACAAAACAATTGACACCATCACTTATATGCAGGTTGTTGTGTTTACATTGTTGTGTTTACATTATTGTGCTGCTTCTCTTTCTTTTAATTGTTCAGACTCCAGACAGGTAACTTTTTGAGTTTGTTCTTGGTTCTTGTTTTAAATTCAGCAGTCTTCCCTGTGTTATCCAACAGATGACGGCCAACTGTGCTTATACCCTGCGTTTTTAAAAGCCTTTAAGACTGCCACAATGTGTACGACAGACGTCATCTTAAGTGTTATACAGTGCACAGCACAATAAACAAGCTTTGTGGTTTTTATTACATAATTGAAGTTGTATCTTCGTAAATATTTGCATATTTATTTGAAGTTTTATTTTTATCAGATTGAGGATGGTAAAGTTGGGCTGCGTCTTAAATTCGAAGGAATACGATAACGAAAAGTGTAAGGAAGTTGTATAACCTAAGAGAATGTCATTTGAAGACTCTCACATGACATATTTTACAGACCGAAATTCACTGAAGACCTTTGCAAACATGCTACACAAATGCTATTTTAATGTTGGTAAGAATGGCTGTTCTCAGAGCCTCCTCTGATTGATGCTGTGACTCCACCACTGATGTACAGCTGAAGTTCTTTTCATTAACGCCAGCTTAAGCATTGTGGAATCGAACCCTAGGAAATTTAACTTGGACTCGGTGGAGCTGACCAAAAGGAAAGCCTTCATCACCAGTACGAGACAGACAGTGAAGGTAAGAGGAATTGGTATTTCTGATTATATGAAAAGGTGTACTGGTTTAGAAGCTGTGAAGAAATCAAAATGTGGAGGTACAGAGGACCCCTGAATGAACTGAATTAATAATGTAGTGGGGCTTGTATGTTTCAGTAAAGCTTTAAGCTTAGTGTTTGAGATCCCGACTCTTTTTCAGTCTTCTGGAAAAATATAAATCTGGAAAATATGGCTACCATAATAAGGCCATGTGACTTCTGGAGTTTAAGTTGCATAGAGACAGTAAACGTATTATCTTAGAGATGATTTTTATTTATTTTTTATTTTTTACTGAAGTCAGTTACCTGTGTTGTCCAGTAGAAATGAATCATTTCACTGCCACATTGCTGAAGCCATATCAGTGATACAGGGGTCTGCTATGTTCTCTCATTAAAGCTCTATTACAGGTGGTGTTCTATTGATGAACCATTTCCCTGCCACAATTGAACCCCTGATCGGCCAGATCTTTACATATCCAATGTACTTCATGTTTACAAACAGCCTGATCTGATATGACATTCCCCTTTCATTATGCCCCCAGGAATACTTTGGTTTTGTTTACAGAGTTGTTGAGTTTGCATTTGACTCCCAGATCTCCCTTCCTCTGTTCAGGAAATGAAGGACCATATGTCGAGCCCAATGGCACAAGCAATGTCAGATCGCAAAACCAGACAGGTAGGAGTTGCAGTGTTTATCAAATGTCGGATTTGAATGAAACTTCAATAGCAGTTGTTCTAGAGCAGGGATTCCCAAAGTGCGGCCCCCCGAGATTTAAAATTGCTACTGTTACATTTCTTTTTTGTACAGTGTTACTGAATAAGACTACATTTAGGCTACAGTACAGTAGCTAGTAGGATGTTACATAGCCGTTGTATGTAATTGCATAAAAAGCACCAATGTAATGGCAGATATATAATAACATATATAAATAATGAATGCTTCACTTGAAATAGAAATGTGTGATTATTTCATTGATTTCAGAAAGAAAAAATAAATAAAAACATCAAGGTAAAATACAGTAACGTCTTTTATTTCTGCACATTTACTATGGAAATAGCTCTAAATGTCCACACCATGGGACAATTTACATAATTTGTTTAATTTGAATTTTGCACATCTTAAACTATTTGTAGGGTCCCCAGAGATTTGAATTAAGCAGAGTTCACTGTACATACATTCAGCTGTTAGTGAAGTAGTTAGTTGTACAAGTCAAGATGCATTCTGCCTCACTACTGAAGAGTAACACACAAAAGAGTTTAATTGGTATTATCTTCTTTAATTGTTGGGACCAGGACAATGTAAGATGTGACCGCATGATATTGGTGCTCAAGCCTAAGCCTTTGTGGTACCAAGACACAGGATAAAATACAAATACATTTCAAAGCTGCTGGTGTTGCAGTGGTAGTGATATACATTTCTAATTTAAATTAAAAAAGTATGATTTGGGACATATTTCGGTTTCTTGAGTGGTACATTTTCTTGTGCGGCCCCCCATCCCATGCAACCTCTGGAAATTGGCCCTCCATCACTAGAACGTTGGGAACCCCTGTTCTAGAGAGTGTCACAATGTGGAGATGTATGGAGAAATCTGCCTGTCCCTGTCTTTGCATGTTGTGGATTCATGTCATGGTGATCTACTTTACCTTGACACTGACAATGTTTTCCCAGTACCGATGTGTGACGGGGTACACCCCACCCCTGTGCGTATTTTGTATTATTGTTTTACTGGATGGTTTGGTTTGTTAAAAAACATGATGTTTTGTTATTGTTGTTTACAGCCTGGATGGGATTAAAATGCCCCATCCAGATAAAATCATGAGAATGCGTGATCAACAGCAAGTGATTACTGACAAACTGGCTGTTGACCATGCGTATCAGGAACCCTGTGCAGAATGTGATCGATGGATAAACTAGGTAATTGGTAGCCAGTTAATCCCTCGGCCACAATGTAAAAACCTGCAGCTGTGGCTGAACAGGGTTGGTGTGTTCAGAGGCGGAACGAGAGCCGGGTGGTAAAGAGAAAGTAAAATCAGAATAATAATTGCTATGCATGCTGGGTCTACACTATATTTGTTTGGTTCTGTGTCTGTTGTGTTTTTTTGCTGTTGTGCTGTTTATGTGGAGTGTTTTGTTAAAACCTTTTGTTTATTCATTATTAAATCTGCGCATTCATACCCCAGTGCCGTCTGTGTCTATTCTCCTTCCTGGTCTGACGTCACCCGCACGCCATCTTGCCACACAATGTTTTCAGTATTGATAAACGTCCCAGTCGTTAGTAGGTGAAAGATTCTATTTGTTTGACACAAACAAGACAGATTATCACACATGCGACTACTGCAGTGCATAGCCCCCTCCAGCAGTCACATGGTAGCAGTGGCTTGATTACCCACAATATGTAGGGACCTTACCTGGTCAAGAGCTGCTAGAACAGCTGTAGGAGCTTCTGGAGGGTTCCAGGCTGGCACAGATGAACGTGGAAGGTAGACCCAGGCTAGCACATGAGAGAGAATGGAGAACATATGGTACCACAAACGTACAGGGCATTCTGAAAATGGATGTAAATTAATACCTGGTTGAACAAGCTGGTAACTGATCCAGACTGGGTGTGGAATTTCATCTTTGTGGATTTGTTTAAAATATATTGACTGGTGTGTCACTGCATTTTAACCCTAATCGTATGCATGTGGATAAGTAAGAAGAACTTGGGAGAGTGGAATTCTTTAAAAGTAGAATGGAAAGGGTTTAAAAAATGGATTATTCCCTCACCCACATGCCAGTTGTGTTATTTAGTTTCCAATTCTTGTCTTGTTTCTGTTTTCCATCACATTTTTGTTTCAGCTCAGCAAGGTTCATAGTCACAAGAAAATACATTCCGTGACCCATTAATGTAACTAGAGGAGTAGTTTGAGTGTATCAACCCAAGTACTGATACAGGTTAACTTCACCAGCTTTACACAGGTTGCAGAGCAGAAGCAGGTAGCTGCTTTTCCTGAGCATTACCTCCAATATTTATTTACCTCCAACCTCTCACACACACATTTCCAGTGTTTTATTGTAACAAACGCTAATATCTTCCCAGGAAATGTTAGCTAATAAAATAAATGAAATAAAGGGTCCTGACTAAAATGCAATACTGAACAGACTCTCCCCATGTGTTTGAATCCTCAATGGTGTGTTGTGTGTTGCAGGCCCTGCTGGGAGACAGTGGTGATCAGAGGCCGGGCTGGAGCTCTGGAGCTGATAAGTACACACGGCTGGACCAAGGGCTGCACACAGCCAACTCCCAGTACGTGGAGGAGCAGCTGTCTCAGCAGCAGGTGAGCCTGGGGTGGGGATTCACAGGCACAGTCATATAGCTGAGCTTCAACTGCCCTTCCCTGAGCAGAGGACAGTGGAGCTCTGCCACTGTCAGCACACACTTTTGCCTGCGTCTGTTTTCTCAACACTAGTTTAACTTCTCAAGAGTGTCAGAGCATCAGCTGAACCCTAACGACCAGGGAGACAGTCCTGCAGAAAGTCACTCCGATCAGTCAACTTGAACAGTCAGGTTCTCACTGCACTATAATAATGTCTTTGACTGTTTTACCACATTCTTAATAATCTTTTAAGTTGTTGTTAAGATCCAGAGCAATTGCTCTCCACCCCGATTCCAGATCCTGCAGTTGAGTAGAATTTGGTACTTCCCCATGGCTGAAGAGAGCTAGATTGCGAGTTTAAAGGAAAGAAACCCAAGTAATTTGATTGTCATTTAAATTGTATATGATTCTATAATTTATGTTAGTGAAATTACAAAAAAAAAGAAAAAATATATCTACCTAAGGGGCCTGAAGTCCTTAACTGCCAGTGTGGCACACCGAGACACTAAAACAGTAGCCTCGCTGTAAAACAATTCTTACTGCATGGTTATGCAATCTTGTTTAGCGAACCATGGCGTTTAATTTATCTGGGCCATGCAATTGGTGCAGAGAGGTAGGTAATGAGTGGCGATGTCAGATGTGTTCAGTTTCACCCCAAGCATCATTGGATTGAGATCCGAGGATCATGGTGGCCATAGAAGAGTCCAGAAAGATGAATAGTTCACTGGGTTTCTGTGTCGCCCTCTCTCTCTCTCTCTGCTGTTCAGGGTGACCAGTTGGAGCTTTCTGTATGTGTATCGAGTCTCATATGATCTTGTGTGTGTGTGTGTGTGTGTGTGTGTGTGTCTTGTCTCACAGAATCTTGTCTGTGTATGTGTGTTGAGTCTCTCAGGGTCTTATCCATGTGTGTGTTGCGTCTCACTGGACCTTCTCCGTGTGTGTTTCTGTGTGTGTTGAGCTCTCACAGGGTTGTGTGTGTGTGTGTGTGTGTGTGTTGAGTCTCGCAGGATCTTGTCTGTGTGTGTGTTGTCACATAGGGTCTTGTGTGTGTGTTGAGTCTCACATGATCTTGTATCTCTGTTCCAGCTGATCGTGGAGCAGCAGGATGACCAGTTGGAGCTGGTGTCTGGCAGTATTGGGGTTCTGAAGAACATGTCTCAAAGAATAGGACAGGAGCTGGACGAGCAGGATGTGTGAGTAGTCTTCCTATTCAGTGCTGCGCGCCCTCCATTCAAAACTTTAATATCAAGACAAAATGTACCGGGATACAAATGACACACATACTCATTGAGGGAGCCTGATTCACAGAAGACTGCTTGTCAAGGTTATTTATTTAATACTTCTGCTTTTCCATGTAGACATCAGTGTTGTGAAAACACAACAGTCCAAGTTTTACATCAATAGCTCATTGGGCAATACATAATGTTGTTTACATTTTAAATCATAAGCAAATAAGTTTGTGGATTGTTTGAGTAGTTCCTTGGGATAACAAAATATTGAGCTCAAGTCATGTGATTTCATAAGAACGTCAGGTAAAATTGCCAAAATTAGTTGACTAACCACTTCAACTCCAGATGTAAAAATGAAACTCCTTCCCAGGTACCAGATTTTGAAAATATTAATAATAATAATGTTTTCAAAACTGTAATTGGTATAAAAACACATACAAGAGTAACTTCAAATTTGTGACCTTTACTGTTTTTCATTAATGCTTTATGCTCCTGTGTACTACATACCCATGTTCAATATAGAGGTAAAAATCAGTGTGTTTTTTTCTTTTTTTTTTTTTTTTTGAACAATGAAAACAAAGACACTGCTAATAATAATCAGTAAACAGTAATTATCAAATAAAAATCAAACAACTTCGAAGCGTGTGCCATTATCAACTTGCTCTGCCATTTATTGAAATGTTCAATACAACAGAACCTGGGGTTGCCTTCGCAACCACTGCACATTTTTCTTGTGTCTTTTCTTTTGTTTTCATTTTCGTAGCAGACCCTGCATCTTTTTTTGCAGTCTCTTTTTTCCCTTGTGTTGGCGGGATAGTCACAAGTGCATGTACAGAGCTACTTTGTGCAGGTATTGTGATGGATGTGGCTGCTGCAGATGCCTGCTTTATTGCCTTGTACTCAGTGCAATGTTTTGATAGTATTTCGTCACAGCACTGCCATTTCAAACCAAACAGCTTCCTGTTTGCAGATGGCTGCTTGTAAAGTAGCTTCATGCTCTTTTGTTTGTACAGTTTGTACTGTTTTTGGCTCCACATTCTCTTAATCATCATTGCTTAATCATCAGGCCAATGGCAACTTTGCAAGAGCTACAGGCTTGTATGGGACTGGTCAGAGTGTGCATGTGACAACTGTACCCCAAGCACTCCACACATTTGGCCTGTATGGTAGAGTGGCAAGAAATGAATGGAGCAAAGTGCAGAGAAGTCCTTGAGGAAAACCTGCTGCCCTCTGCAAGAAAGCTGAAACTGGGACAGAAGTTCACCTTTCAGTATGACAACGACCCAAAGCACACAGCCAAAGCTACACTGGAGTGGCTAAGGAACAAAAAGTATTATGTCCTTGAGTGGCCCAGTCAGCCCCGACCTAAATCCAATCGAAAATTTGTGGCATGACTTGAAGATTGCTGTCCGTCAATGCTCCCCAAGGAACTTGACAGAGCTTGAACAGTTTTGTAAAGAAGAATGGTCAAATATTGCCAAATCTAGGTGTGCAAAGTTGGTAGAGACCTATCCCAACAGACTCACAGCTGTAGTTGCTGCCAAAGGTGCTTCCACCAAGTATTAACACAGGGGGCTGGAGACTTATCCAATTATGATCTTTCAGTTTTCTATTTTTAATATATAATTTTTTCTCAACAAAAACTTTTTTCCCCTTAACAGTGTGGAGTATGGTGTGAAGATACTTGGAAAAAAATCCTCATTTAAGTGCATGAAACTCTGAGGCACTGACACAACGAAATGTGAAAAAAAGTTCAAGGGGGTGTAGACTTTCTGTAGGCAGTCTATATACTTGCAAAAGTTGAATGGCTTCCTGCAATATATCTCAGTCTTCTAAACGCCCACAGGTAAGAACATAAGAAAGTTTACAAACGAGAGGAGGCCATTCGGCCCATCTTGCTCGTTAGTAGCTAATTGATCCCAGAATTCCATCAAGCAGCTTCTTGAAGGATCCCAGGGTGTCAGCTTCAACAGCATTACTGGGGAGTTTTGAATGCTTAAATTAGGTCGCTGAGTAGTCTTCTTTGTTAAAGACTGATTAGATTCAATTCTTTTAGCCTGTCTGCATATGACATGCCTTTTAAACCTGGAATAACTTTGGTCGCTCTTCTTTGCACTCTTTCTAGAGAACTGAACACAATATTCAAGATGAGGTCTTACTAATGCATTGTACAGTTTTAACATTACTTCCCTTGATTCCTAAAGTCAACACTTTTCACAATGTATCCGAGCATCTTGTTGGCCTTTTTTATAGCTTTCCCATATTGTCTAGATGAAGACATTTATGAGTCAACAAAAACTCCTAGGTCTTTTTCTTAGAGTCCTTCTTAAATTTCAGTGTCTCCCATATGACATTTGTAATGCACATTTTTATTTCCTGTGTGCAGTACCTGACACTTTTCTCTATTAAATGTCATTTGCCATGGGTCTGCCCAGTTCTGAATCTTGTCTAGATCATTTTGAATGACCTTTGCTGCTGCAACAGTGTTTGCCTCTCCTCCTATTTTTGTGTTGTCTGCGAATTTAATAAGTTTGCTTACTATACCAGAATCTAAATCATTAATGTAGATTAGGAATAGCAGAGGACCTAATACTGATCCCTGTGGTACTCCACTGGTTACCACACTCCATTTCTACATGTTAACCCCTCCCTAATCCATGTGCATGCATTTCCTTGAATCCCTACAGCGTTCAGTTTGAGAATTAATCTTTTATGCGGGACTTTGTCAAAAGCTTTCTGGAAATCTAAATAAACCATGTCATATGCTTTGCAATTATCCATTATCGATGTTGCATCCTCAAAAATATCAAGGATGCAACATCGAGGTAGATTGGAATCGCTACATGACACACAATTGGATACAAATGTCACCTGACCCTCCCCCAACTTTCATTACCCATTCCACAGTACTAGTACTGCCTTAGAGAATGAAACCTGAAACTCTAGACTGAATAACCATGGGGGGGAGGAATCTCCTTTAACACAAGAACGCCTTTTGTGCAGATTGAGGGCAACCTTACTGCTCAGCAATACATTGACAAAGTCCTTGAGGCAACAGTTTTTCCATTCCTGCAGGCCAAGCTGGAAGTGTCCATTTTCCAACAGGACAATGCAAGACCTCACAGTACTAGGATTACAATGGCACAAATTCAAGAAAACAATGTTGAGGTCTTGCCGTGGCCAGCTTTGTCTCCTGACCTGAGTCCAATAGAACATCTGTGGGATCAAATTGCCAGTGCCATCCACAGGAGACAACTGCGACCAGCCAACCTTCACCGGCTGGCTGCAGCTGCACAAGAAGAGCGGCGGAACATCCCACAACAGTCTGTCCAGAAGCTGATCAGGTCTATGCGTCAGCCCTGCCAGGATTGTGTTAATGCTCAGCGAGGTCATACCCGATACTAACTTTGTAATGTTTTCATTTTGACAGTGTGTCATATTTCATACTGAAAACTTGTCACGATTCTTTGATCTGTATTTTTGTTCACATTTTCTGTGATTTTGTTTGATATCTTTTTGAAATATTTGATTAATTTGATTAATTGGATTTATTGTATCTCAATACAGTAGACTCCCATTAATCTGTGTTTCGATAATCTGTGCGGTTGAATACAGTACACTGTCAATGTATAGTGCAGAAATCATCTGAGCTATGTGGAAGTGGACAGTCCTCATTTAATTCAATTCAATTGAGTACAGTATAGTGCAAGCCAATGGACAGTACTGTATTGTAGTTACTGAAACTAGTGACAAGCAAGGAAAAAGCAGACTTAAGACTCTCTTAGCCTGGCAGCTGAATATGAAGAGCAGTTACGACAATTAAAGACTCCCAGCAAGATCAGTGACTTTTTTTAAAGCAGCTCTCTCTGCCTCTGAACAACGCTGATTATGTACAGTATATATTTTGATTGTTGGGACATTATATTTTATTAGTATTATTGCATTTTTGAGTTTCAATTAATTTCACGAACAGTAAACTCACTAATTCGGTCTCAGATCAGTCCCAATCTGCACAGATTAACAAGGGTCTACTGCATAAAGTAAAATTCATTATACCGCAGTGGTATTTTAGCAGTATTAGCAGTACAAACCATGTCTCTGAGCTGTCCGTACAAGAAGTCCACATGATATTCCCCCCATCTCTTGATGGTGGGTGATATTTCCAATTCCACTGCTCTGAAAAATGTATCCGTTCTTCTATTTAAAAATAAATCCATCATATCATAGCAAATTGATATTATAGTTAAAACTACAAGAAAATTCATGTTTAGCTTAGTAGTTACATATGTTTATTTCACCAAAATCTCTGAAGTTTGTCAAACAGTTATTGATGGAGCAAAAATTAAAAAATCCCACAATATCGCAAAATGGAAATTTATTATCAGTATTGAACAATGTTGATGTCATATCATAATATATATGTCACTAGTAAACCATCTCAGTGCTGCCACATTGGGATGTCTTCACCTAATACTAGTAAACTGTCTCAGTGCTGCCACATTAGGGGTGTCTTCACCTAATCCCTGTCCCCTCTTCCTCAGGATGTTGGATGATTTTTCTCACGAGATGGACAGCACTCAGTCTCGCCTCGACAACGTCATGAAGAAGCTGGCTAAAGTGTCCCACATGACCAGCGGTAAGAACCCAGCGGCATCTTCTCAGAGCACACCACAGCAATGATGATCACGTAGTCGTTCCTATAACCCAACCTGTAAATGAGCTCCCATAGTAAAAGCACTGCTGCTGGGATTGCAGGGTGAGTTATGAAAGCGTGGTACGAATCCAGCTTGCACCAAGTTGCTGTTCTTGACTCTCCTCCACCCATTGAACTGTATCCATTTGTGGGTTACAGCATAGAATAAATACATAACCTTTTTATGCAAATACAGTGGGTCCTCATAAGCACAGAGTAATCACACTCTACCTGAATAGTTAAGAATTTTTCTATAAATCAAGAGCTAATTGGTTTATTTCCAAATACAATCAAGACATGTATAAGAGAATGGGAGTGTATGATAACAGGCTGCTGAGAATCAGGGCAGTGACCCTGCTCCCCATGCAGAGTGTGACAGACATGTGGACACAATCGGCCACTTTTTGAACGAGGACCCTGTTAAATGGGAGTAGATTCATTACACTTAAAATTATATTGGATTATATTGCATTCACTTCCTTTCTTAAGCAAGCATACTAGTAGTATAGCCCTATGGAGAGAGTTGTGCTGGTGCTTTTGTATTGACCCGGCTGTGCTGTGGCTGCTGCACTCCGTGTTGAGATTCTCGCTGCAGGAACATGTTGAAATGGGCATCCTGAGGAGGCTCTGCGGAAGAGGGGAGGAAGGAAAGGCAGGGTCCTCTCTTCTAGGCACCCCATAAGGCGGCATTGTTTCAAAACACTTTTCATGACCGCAAGGTCTACAGGAAGCTCTCTGTGCTGAGACAGACAAACTGCCTTTACCGTAGTGACACAGGGCTACAAAGGAGCAGCATAGATCTAGCACATAGCCAATTGTGATAAATCTTGGTAAAGAAAATTTCACTATTAGTAAAAAAAAAAAAAAAGCGCAGCACAAATAAAAAAAGATAAACATATTCTCTGTTTCTTGAAGAAACCAAAACTGATTGGAACTGAAAAATAATTCTGTAATTAAACCAATTGCTGTAAATTGAGTAGTTTGGGAAGCTGTTTAAGGCTAGGCTCACAAGTGTAATAACAATCTATTCTAGTGCAGATAGAAAGCAAGTGGTAAGAACACAAATGTCTGTATTCAGAGCTCCCATTGTGCACCAGGTCTGTGGGTACTGTCACTGACGCTCTTCGTTTTATTTCTTTTGCTTGCAGATCGTCGCCAGTGGTGTACTATCTGCATCTTGCTCGCCATCCTGTTTATCGTGCTGATACTGTTCTTCGTTCTGTAACTCGCAAACGCTTTCATGATTGACTCCGGGTTCTGGAGCTCATCGGACACAGAGGACAGCATGCTTCCTCAAGCTACTTTTCTACTGAAAAAACCTAAACACGAGCTGTCTTTTCAGATGTTTAGGATGTCTGAAATTTAAAACCCACCAAAGCAGAATTAAAAGTTGAACTCTCTTGTAAATTATTTCTTTTCAAATCGCAAGTTGTACCTTTTTAATCCTGTTGACATTTGATCTGTTATCAGCTAATTTTGAAAAGAAATTAATTTATAAGCAAGTTCAAATCTAAAGGAATGCTAACCAAGACTTCTGGTGCTTTGCTTCTTTCTTTTAATTTGGTTTAATGGAAGAAAATGAATTTTAAAGCCTTGGTAAGGAGAGAATGACTACATATAAAGCTGTGCCCTGTGTGGATGTAAATCGAGTGCCTATAGGAAGTATTGACCCCCCCTTTGACGTTTTCACAGTTTGCTGTGTTACATCATGAAATCTTGATGCATTTAAATGGGATTACACAACCTACTCAACACTTTCAGTGTGTGAAAGGAGGGGGAGGGGGGACGACAAATCAATTATAAATAAAAACCTGAAAAGTCTTCATTAGATAAGTATTCACCCCCTTTGCTATGACACTCCTAAATAAGCTCAGGTGCAACCAATTGCCTTCAGAATTCACACAATAAGTTAAATGGAGTCCATCTGTGTGCAATAAAAGTGGTTCACATGATTTCAGATTAAATACACCTGTCTCTGTAAGGTCCCACAGTTGGGTAGTGCATTCAAAGCAAAGATACTACCATGAAGACCAAGGAGCCTTCAAAACAACTCCGGGATAAAGTTATGGAAAGGCACAGATCAGAGGAGGGGTATAAGAAGATTTCAAAGGCATTGAGTATCCCTTGGAGCACCGTCAAGTCGATAAGAAGTGGAACGTATACGGCACTACTCAGAATCTGCTTAGAGCAGGCTCTCCTCCAAACTGAGCAGACAAGCCACCAAGAGGGCCAATGACAACTGAAAGACCTGCAGCATTCCATTGCTGAGATGGGAGAAACTGCCCATGTGTCAACAATAGCTGAGGTACTCCACAAATCTGGCCTGTATGGAAGAGTAGGAAGCAGGAAGCCATTTCTGAAAAAAGCCAATGTAAAATCCCGCTTGGAATTTGCAAAAAGGCATGTGGGAGACTCTGAAAAGATGTGGCAAAAGATTCTGATGAAACAAAAATTGAACTATTTGGCTTAAGTGCAAAGCGTTATGTCTGGCAAAAACCCAACAAGGCACAACACTCAGGTAACGCCATCCCTACTGTGAAGCATGGTGGCAGCATCATGCTATGGGGATAATTTTCATCGGCAGAGACTGGGAAGCTTGTCAGGGTAGAGGGCAAAATGGATGGAGCTAAATACAGGCAAATCCTTGAGGAAAACCTGCTTCAGTCTGCAAAAGACCTAAGACTGGGATGGAGATTCACCTTTCAGCAGGACAATGACCCCAAGCACACAGCCAGAGCGACACTGGAGTGACTTAAAAACAAGAAAGTGAATGTTCTAGAGTGGCCTGGTCAAAACCCGGACTTGAATCTGATTGAGAATCTGTGGCAAGACTTGAAGATTGCTGTCCACCAATGAACCCCATCCAACTTGACAGAGCTTGAACATTTTTGCCAAGAAGAATCTGCGAATATTGCACGATCCAGATGTGCAAATCTGTGTTGAGTAGGTTGTATTAATCCCATTTAAATGCATCACGATTTCCGGTTGTAACATAACAAACTGAAAACTTCCAAGGGGGGTGAATACTTACTATAGGCACTGTACAGAAGAAACTGACACTAATGGTGAAATGTCTCATCCCACGATTGAGTTTGTCCCCAACGGTCTTATCAAACACTGAAGTATGTGTGTGTGTCAGTCTGTCTGTCTGTATGTATGTGGACACTGCTGCTTTAAAATCCCACACTTAGTAGCAACCCACACAGCTGTTAGTACATTACTTCTACACTAAACATTGTCTCACATGACCAAGTGGTTATGGGTGATTTCTTTGGAGGGGAAAATTTTTAAACGCTACAGACTAAGCAATCAAGTGCAAGCAATGTTACTTTGTTTCCATTGGCTGTAGGGTATAAGCCAATCTGCTGCAGCAAAGCTAATATTCCAATCACCAATGGCCTTTGGTCAATTTGCTTGTATAAATCCTATTTCAGAATGACCCAAACGGTGTTCACTGTATATTCATCACCCCCATGTACTCAATAGTAACAGAAAGTGCTCCTGAACCTTTTCCCCAGCATTTCTTGATTGGTAGGTCACACATTTGCACATGAACCCATGTGATGTCACTTCCTCTCCAGAATGACTGGTCCAGTGTGATCTGGTTCTGTATCCAGATGGAAACGAACAGGACTGATTTCAAACCCATTCCCAGCAACAGGTGGAAATATGGCATTGCAATAGGGTTTAAATTGTTCTTAATACTAATGTGCTACTATTTTAATCATTTAATTATAAGTTAATAAGTACAGTTGATCTTGTTTTCCATGTATGACAAATAGAGATGCACTGACTTTGGGAATGGCTGAACAGAACTGAACTCAGGTGAGGTCAGTTTAGCTGCCACTCTACCACCACTCTAAGTATTCAGAAGACTCTGAAATGCTTTTTAAAGGCTTGGTCATTGCACCTTTCTAGTGACGATTTAAGTATGATTCTTAGTAACGAGTAAATGGACAGCCTTCCCAGGACATACAGAGTGCATTAAGACAATGTTTATAATTCTGATAACCTTTCTCATTTAATTCAGGAGTATTTATTCTAGTCATCCAGTAGTAATTTCATGTCAATCCTCTCTACATTAGGGTGTAGTATTTCTGTACTAAATAATATTTGAAAAGAGACGGTCAGCTTCAGGGTAACTCTTGTATTAATTGCAAATTTGACATACATTTTCACAGACAGTATTAAAGTAATGTGCAATGAATCAAGATGCTATAAGTGATGACATTGGTGTCAATGTGTACCAAATGTCCTGAGTTAACCTGACGCTATTAATTGAATCTGTCAAGATGTACATTTGATAAATGCATTGCCTATTTTACAGTAATCTCTTATTTGATTACATTAATAAAAGCTGTCAACACTGGCAATACCAAAGGTGAACAAACATTCCCTGTCAACAAGTATTGGGACAGATGAGCAATACAGCACATCTGGTCTTCATTGTACCCCTCAAAATGGGTTTTTGCAATTGTGTGTCCTGGGAGTCACTGCTGCAGGAACTCCATTTTTTAGAACAAGTATTGGACAGTCATCTGTAGGGGAGTGAATGATACGACTGCTGCCTGAAGTTGTATATGCCTAGTCATTAAGTGTTGTCGTCCTTGAAGACAAAAACTAAAATAATCCAATTCAAATGTCGATAAAATTTTCATGTGATCCTGACATGACTACGTAGAAATATCAACTGTGATTATCATCCTGTAATTCCAGCTTTTGCAATTGATTATGCTGTAATTCCAGCATTACCGATTGGCGTAAAAAACAGTTTGTGTGTTGAGCCCATACAAACACAGAAGTAATGTCTTAGTTTCATAGTTCTCTTCTCTACATTTTCATGTGCTTTCTCATACACAGGAATAAACCTATTTTACATTAGACTTTTTTGCAAAATGTTATTTAATGTTTGTGATTGTCTCCAAGTTAAAGCTTGGAAGTAATGACTGGAAAGACAATGTAAAGATGTAAACTAATATGTGGTGAACTACTGTACTGCTCCTAACACTACCATTACTACTGTACTGTGCCTACCGCTACCACTATTACTGTTCTTCTGTTACCAGGAATATAATCATCTAAAAGGGGTGCACTATATAACACACTTTGGACTGAATACACCCAAATAAAGGCAGCTGGAAAAAAAGTGTGTTGTCTGATTATTACTATTTAAATTATTATTATTTTTTTTTTAATTCATACGGCATTTTTTTAGTACTTGTAAAATATATGACTATGGCACTTTATTTTTACATACAGTACTGGTACAAGTTATGGAAACAACAAATGATTTACAGAACCACTAGGAGTGGTATTTTATTGCCCTTTTTTCCTCACTCAGGCCATTTAGTAAATATCTTGGTATCTGAATAAATAACCTTTTTAAAAAATATATGGTCCTCCTCTCATTCATTCTTATGCTCTAATACTATGGAGAGTACGTTTGAGAAGGTCTCCATAACTGTAGGCTGGCCCTGCTGACTGAGCATCCACGAAGGAGACAGGAGCCGTCTGGAAGGGGAGAGGGGAGAGCAGCACACAAAGACAGCCTCTGGCTAATGATAAAGAGAGAGTGGTTGTGTGACAGCAGGTGGGGTCTGCAGGTTCTCAGCCCAGTCTTTTATCCACGGAGAGAATGAAAGAAAGTGAGGCGAGTGACAGCTGAGAGCGAACTCCCGTGGGGAGCAGACCCAAGCTGTCCCAGACAGCTGGGCTAATTAGCATTGCAATGCAGGGCCTGGGAACAGGGAGCTGGCTTAACCCTTTCACTGCTCCACCGGGGGGTAAGACAAAACATACATTACACATACAGTGGCAGGGCAAAATATACATTTCAGTAGCCACAATTTACAGCTTCCTCTCTCAAACTGTAACATTAATCTCTTCTCCACTAAGTGTTCTGCATTTATTTTTGTAAAAAAATTATAACAAAATGACAAGGGAGCAGTTTTAATATATTCAGAATATAGTCCATGTAATATTACCGTATCTTTTCTACTGAAAACAAAAACACAGACTCAGACATTCGCAGACACAGACAAATGCACTTTCCCACTGACACAGACACACAGACAAATGAACTCACACTGACACTCATCCTCATACTGAGACACACCCAGACTTATATGTGTGTGCTCAGGGTAGTGACAGGTCAAAAAACCTGGTCTTTAAAAAGATTAAAACAGGCCTGGGCAGGCAAGGGTGAAGACAGGAGCCTGGACTTCTGTTAAAATCCTCCTTCCCCCTCCCCCTCCCCCCCCCTCCTCCTCTCTCTCTCCCCTGCCCCTACCCTCTCTGTCAGTGCAGGCTCTCTGAGCACCTGAGCCCCCACACATCTGCCAGCAACCTCCTTGGGACCTGACCCCAGCCCTCCTTTAACTGACAGTTAAAGTGACAGCACCCCGTTTGTTCCAGCATGGATTTGGATTTCACTCCTAGCACCTTCATTTCATCCGTCACTCTCGGTGCCTCAGTATCTCACTGTTGGCTGTACATACACAATATCAGTATCATGAAAAAGACACCATGATGACTGATGTGTATCCCCAGATTCCAATATTCTTTAAAAAAAACAGTTTGCCCGCAATTGAATTAGCGGATCTCCAGATATACATGCAAAATGGAAGTGTGACATTCATTGTATGGTCCCTCCACTATAACCCTGTCACCAGGGTGCTCACAGGTGCAGCCAGCAGACCGAGACTCATTGGACACAATACTGCACACACAACTGATTGCTTCCATCTCATTACAGCAGACCACATGGGACCCATTCATTATTACCATCCCAGCCAGTACATACAGCCATAACACAGCACAGCACTCACTCGAGGGAACCAGGAGCTAAAGCTCTGTTCTTCATGTCCCTGCAACATTTTCTTAATTCGTGATCTTTCTTTTTCTTCAAAGAAATTAGTCCCATTTCTTATTAGCATTGTATAGCTTGGTCAACATAACATTCTACATATAGTGGAATTGCAAAATATTAAGAATGTATGTATTTTAATATCCATAATATATAGTTTCCTCTCTCAAGCTGTAGCCTCCTAACCTTGACCAAGAATTGCCTAGAACCTTCAGCAGAACTTTCAGTCTATTGAAACCGCACAGGGGACCCATGTCTGAGTACTGTGAACGATCTCATAAGAACATTCACAAACTAGAGGAGGCCATTCAGCTCATCAGTGCTCGCCCGGTTCCTAGTAATTGATTGATCTCAAACCTTGGTCATGTTGGGTCTTAAAGGATCCTCGTGATCGTGCTTTAATAACACGACTTGGAAACCTACTCTATCCCCTCACCCTCAAAAAGTGTGGACAGAGTATTCCACGTGCGGTCTCACCTGTGTAATGATCTAACTCATCAGAATCTTGAATGTGCGCTCTACACTTTCAGCTATATACCCAAGCACTGTATTTGCCTGTTTTATAATTTAGCTGACAGCAATGAGTTTATTACCCCACTCAGGTGTGCCTGTTCAAGTTCTAGACTTCTCATTTGGTACTTAGAACATTCATTTCTGTGACTGACAGGTAACACGTTGTTGTCATTGAATTTCATTTGCCACATTTCTGCCCAGTACTGTATTTCCTGGGTGACTGTAAGCATGTCATCTATTTATATACTGATCTAAGTTGTTGGTGTAAATAAGAAACAGGAGTACACGCATGGTGCCCAGTGACACCCCACTGACACATGACCACAGCTAGTGGCTTCTCCTCCTACAAGTACTCTCTGCTTCCTGTGTTTGAACCAGCTCAGTATCCACTTGCATGTACTGCCTTGTATCCCCACAGATTGCAGCTTGAGGATTAGTCTTTCATGTGGCCCTTTGCTAAAAGTCCAAGTATGTTATGTCATAGGCTCTTTGACAATGTCTCACAATTTTCTATTTCAAGTTAGATGAAAAAAAAAAAAGCTTGCTAAAACATATTTATTTCAAGACTATACCTTTAAAACCTATATAGTGAGTGGATGTGCATGACAGAGAAAAGGTATGGGTTATCTACAATCACTTTATTGCCTTTAAAGTAATTGCAGTTAAAATAATTTCATGAATCTTACCTGTTTTGCACTTCTTTTAGCTAAATAGTCCTCAAATGTGCAGTTATGAAAAAACACAACACCCAAATTTATTTTCATTTAAAATATGGTACCTGGTACTAAAGGAAGCTCTCAGTTTCTATGCCTTATTTTTGGGTTATTTGCTTGTACTTGCACTTCCTGGGTCATTTCACCCGTCCTCTGGGTCACAGCACTTTATTGGCTGAAAGCCTGTCAGTCAATAAAAAGTATTGTACAATATAAAACAAACAAAAAATAGTTTCAGAAAACCAAGTGAGAGCAACACTCCAGTTGTTGTTTAAAATCATAACAATTTTATTTGTAAATATAAATCATTGTAACAAAATGTAGTCTCAGTGAGTGTTTGTGCTACAATACTGATTGAGAGAAAGACAGCTTTTCTTAACCCTACAAGTGTGTACCGAGTAAGAACCACTGTGAAGTAATGACAATGCAGTGACAGTGCTTGGGTCAGTGATGTGAAAACGGAATAAATGCAAAATGACTCGTTAACAGGTTGGTTCAAAAACATGACAGATGTTGATCCCTGAAAAGTGTGAGCCAAACCTTTACATTGAAGAAAGCCCGGCACATGACACTAGCAATGGCAACATAATGAATTCAGAAAGACTATTCCACATGGCAGTGCTGCTGCAACAGCAGTCTGTTTGTGTGGCAATGTACTCAGATACCAGCAGTGTGTATTCTGGTGGTTCAGAATACCCTCAAACCATTTATACAACAAAAATGTGTTCCCGTCCTACCAATGGCCTCATTCCATTGCAGCTGTCCTATACTTGTGCTACCATTGCCCCTCACTATAATACTGAACCAATTCCAATTCCATTGCAGTGACACTGTGTGTCTGCATTGCCACTGAAGATAATCAGGAAGGGTATGGATACATAACACACATACTATATCTGGACTTCCAATAGGTACACATATAGAAATATATATTAGAAACATCTGTATGTGGCATGGCTTGGCTATGATACACTGCAACATGATTAGTTTGTGGTACAAGTAATAAAGATGTACTATGTCTACTGTGATGGCATCAAATACATTTTTGGCATCAATCCACTTTTGTCAATGTGATCAAATCAACGTTAACTTTGTAAATACTGGAATTGCTTGGTGATTGCTAAATGTCAGCACTGACCATCTTTCATGTTAAATAACTTGAAAACAGCCAGCCCTGCTATGTAGACATACTTAAACCAAGGCTTGGAGTTTGAAGCTATTGGTTTTTTTAAAGTCCTGTTTGTTTAAACTGAGAAACACACACTTGTTATAAAATAACCCGATATGAATGGTGATTTTTTTTTTTTTAAATAAAAAATGCATACACTGTATGTATATGTCATGTTCCCCTATAGTTTCAATATTTTAACATGAACAAAATGAAATGTAGGCAAACAAATGGAATCAATGTGTGTCTCTTACAAGACTCAAAATGACTAAACAGAGCATGTACGAGCAGTGACGGTTTTAAGAAACAATGTTGCTTTGTGTCACACATGTCGTAGTGAGCCTACTTATTTATAAGCTGCTTTACTTCAAACCAGGGAAGGGAATGTTGCAGTCTGCTCACACAGACCTGCACCCAGTCCTGGGCACACCAATGGACCACCTGAGGCACCCATGAACAGGGACAGAACAGGACAGGCTGGCTCCAAGTAACCTGGGGTCTCAGCAGCAGTGGTGAAATAGATTGGCCAGAGAGAGAGAGAGAGAGAGAGACAGCACTAGTATTTGGGAAGTACAGATTCCACATGATGTACCCATATGGGCTGGAGTCTGCATGTCTCTAATATATAGCTGCATTAACCAGCATCTCTAAAGCAGCTTTTAGTGCGCCAACAGGTTAGTTGTGTCCACTTTATTAGACTAACAAGAGCAATGCTGCTGCAGCTTTAAGAGCTTATCAACAGGAATCAAGAATTGCACCAGGCCCTTGCAGTGATGATGCTCTGATCAGCTGTTTACAACATCCTGCCAGGAATGGATCACTGAAGCAAATGGAAACACCACTGAACAGTATGGGGACTGAAACCTCTGAATGATGGGAAACCGCACCCCCTATGGGACACAGTGGGGAGTTGTGACAATGCAGAGCACATCATGAGAAAACTATAGTAAACTCCACTGCTCTCTCTTGCTGCTGGTTTCTAACCAGCCTGTTGATCTTTTTCTTTTACATTGTACAGCACACCAGAATTCTCATAAAGGCAAGCTTGGTATTTGTAGCACACAGCCAGGCATGTTTACTCAGTATTGTGACGTGACAACCAAGACTTTCCAATCACTGGCAAAAAAAAAAAAAACCTCCCAGTTCCATTGCTATGCTGTTTGATCTCTTCATTTTGACTTTGATTCAGATGAGACTAAATGGAAACTGTGTGCTGAGGATGTGGTGCCCTGTTTCCTGCTGCACAGGAAGGAAGTGAATAGGGAGAGGGTTATTGTGACTGTGGTACAGCTTCACCTGAGTCAAAATGCAACACGAGTTGCTGAGAAAAACAAGCACGGCAGTCTCATTCATCTTCTGCCATCAATACAACATTATAGAATGTAGATCTTCTAATAAAAGTGTAATAAAACAGTGAAAGCATGATAAAGTACAGGAAAGAATTGTAAAGAATAGTGAGGTATGGTAAAGCATAATGAATATATATTATAATATATATATATATATATATATATATATATATATATATATATCTCAGATCCATACACAGTGTGTGTGTGTGTGTGTGTGTGTGTATATATATATATATATATATATATATATATATATATATATATATATATATATATATATATATATATATAGTGCCTTGCAAAAGTATTCAGACCCCTGACCAATTCTCTCAGATTACCGAATTACAAATGGTACATTGAAATTTCGTTCTGTTTGATATTTTATTTTTAAACACTGAAACTCAGAATCAATTATTGTAAGGTGACACTGATTTTATGTTGAGAAATATTTAAGAAAACTAAAAAACTGAAATATCTTGCTTGCATAAGTATTCAACCCCTGTGCTGTGGATGCTCCCAGTTTTCACCGATGAAACAAATTGCCTTAACTAGGACACAATTACCTTACCATTGGCCTCCACCTGTGAACCATTAAAGTTGCTGTCACATTTTCTGGACAAAAACCCCACTGTTGAAGGATAATTGGTAAGGCTGTGAATCTGAAGGAAAATGAAGACCAAAGAGCATTCTACAGAAGTTAGAGATAAAGTAATACAAATGCATAGATTAGGGAAAGGGTACAAAATAATATCCAAGTGTTTGGATATCCCAGTGAGCACAGTTGGATCAATAATCAGGAAGTGGAAGCTGCATCACACCACCCAGGCACTGCCAAGAAAAGGCTGTCCCTCAAAACTCAAACAAGAAGGAGACTTGTGAGAGAAGCCACAGAGAGGCCAACAATCACTTTGAAGGAGCTACAGAGTTCAGTGGCTGGGAGTGGAGTAATGGTGCAGCAGTCAATCAAGAGCTCTGCATAACACTGGTCTGTATGGGAGGGTGGCAAGAAAGAAGCCGTTTATCAAAAAGTACCATCTGAAAGAACGTCTGGAGTTTGCCAGAAAGCATGAGTGTGATCCGGCTGCGATGTGGGAAAAGGTTTTGTGGTCAGATAAGACCAATATAGAGCTTTTTGGCCAAAACTCAAAGCACTATGTGTGGCGCAAACCTAACACTGCCCATGCCTCAAGACACACCATCCCTACAGTGAAGTATGGTGGTGGCAGCATCATGCTGTGGGGATGCTACTCATCAGCAGGGACTGGGCATATCATTATAATTGAAGGAAGAATGGATGGAGCAAAATACAGGAAAATACTGCAAGAGAATCTGATCAGACCGCTAAAAAACTGAAGCTTGGGAGGAAATTCACCTTTCAGCAGGACAATGATCCCAAGCACAAGGCCAAAGCAACATTGGAGTGGCTCAAGAACAAAAAGGTGAATGCCCTACAGTGGCCCAGTCAGTCCTGATCTCAATCCCATTGAGAATCTGTGGCACTATTTGAAAATTGGGGTCCACAAGCGTTGTCCAACCAACCTTAACAACCTGGAGTAAATCTGCCAAGAAGAATGGGCCAAAATCACTCCGACATTGTGTGCAAAGCTGGTACATACTTACCCCAAAAGACTTAAAGCTATTACTGCAGAGAAAGGTGGCAATACCAAATATAAATGTGTGGGGGTTGAATACTTATGCAAGCAAGAAATTTCAATTTTTTATTTTTCTTAAAAATAATTCCCAAAATAAAACCAATGTCACCTTACAATAATTGATTTTGAGTTTAAGTGTTTTAAAAAGAAAATATCGAACAGAACGAAATTTCAATGTACCATTTGTAATTCAGTAATATGAGGGGGTCTGAATACCTTTGCAAGGCACTGGATAGATAGATAGATAGATAGATAGATAGATAGATAGATAGATAGATATAGATAGATAGATAGATAGAAAGAATGTAGAAATCTAATGGCTTTTATCAGGAAACAAGCATTTTAAGAAGAAAAAAAATCAAAATCTGAGCTAAAGAGATTTTACTGTGATTTGATGAACACTTGATCTTAGGTGTGAGGTATTGTGCAGCCCCTATAAAATGTGTACAGTAATTCTGCAGTTTTTTCCATGCTTCCAACATAAAAAAAAAAAAATGAGCATGCTTTATGATGCCTCCCTGTGCTGTACAATGCTTACCCTGTTTTCATTGTGCTTGGTTACACGTTGCTGTGCTTCTCCTGTGGGACACTGTTACAAGGGAGGCATGTTTAGTTTTCATCTTTTCTTGTGTGTGTTTGTTTCTGATGGATAACAGACCTATGAGCATGATCATTTGTGTGCTGGGCAAACATCTTTCTTGTTGAATAAAATACAGATTCCATCTGCTCTGTTCATTGAAGACAGACATTCGTTTCCAAGTTGAAATTGTATTGATTTGGGTGGTGTGACACAAGTCTGTATGGATACCGATATCCCCAGCGCCAGGGATACAAACCCCCTGCAGGTGTTAGCAGGGAACTTGGGGATCATATTGTATGCCAGTGAAGGGTAAGCAAAAGACTGTAAAGCCTTGATTTAATGCAACAGTTAGTTTGATAGAGTGCAGTATGATCCTGTCTGTGCTGGTGGTGTGGGGAGGCTTGTCATAGTTCAGGACCCCACCTCTCTGTCTTTAGTCCCGCCCACTGCATGATATCTGATTGGCTTCCTCTGCAGCCCTCTGCCTCCCGTTGGCTACCATTGGCCCAGCCTCTGCCTGAGCACACGCAGGGAGGTGGTGTCTTGCTGGATCATCAGTGCGTTTACCTGCTCCAGGGTCAGTCCTGAAACCTTCTCTCCATTCACCTCCACAATCTCATCTCCCACCCCCAGCAGACCGGCATATAACTTCTCAGTGCTGCTGTCCCCCATCTCCTGGACATAGACCCCTGCAACACAGACACCAGCAACTAGGTCAGGTAACTGCTGTTACCAGCGATTATCACACAGTAAGAAAGAAATGCAGGTTTCAGCAAACATGCTATCATTTTAAAACATGCTCTCTGATGCTACACTAGGCTAAAGAAATCAAGTTTGCAAGCAATGCATTTAGACGGTCTTGCACTTCCTGGGGTCCCGCCCTTTCACTGGCTTATTTCCTGTCAATAACCGATAAGCTGTGTCTGCAAACTTTCAGCCAGTACCATGCTTTGACTCAGAAGACACTTCTAAGGTGAAATGAAGAAGGAAGTAGAGCAGCAACAGACTTTCAGCACCAACTGTCTGAAATGAAAATACAGTACGTTTACTAGAACATATGTTGCTTTAAAAACTGCTAATTCTGAGACCCATGCACCTAATGGACATGAAGAATAGGTAAGATTATAGAACAATGTTTTACATTCCCCTAACCACAGTATTGCGTTTGCAATCATTCACAGCGTTTCTCTTACTCCAACACTGAGTTTTAATCATTTTTTTCTGACTCTGCTAAGTGTCGTCACTGAACAAACTTTCCCATTCCATTGGCATGGTGACAGTGTGACCCTTCAACTTCTCCAGCCCTGCCTACTCTACATGTTTCTAGATAGAGAGTATGTTTGGCTGGTAGAGTTGAAAGGTCACACTGTCACATGGTTTGAATTGGAAAAAGCTGAACTCCAGACCCGCCATAAATAGTTGTTTGACTTCTCTTTAAGGACAGCGTTCATATGCTCTTCACATTGAGGCTCATTTCTAACAGCACTACCCCCCCCTGCAGGAGTCAAAGTGTCAGCAGCTGTACCTGAGTCTGCGCGGCCGTGGCCCCGGGAGATGAAGAATCCAAAGGGGCCCCTGGAGGGCCGGCTGAGTTGCAGGAGCAGAGTCCCGTCGGGGTAGGCCTGGGCCACCCTCCCCACTGAGCGCAGCGCACTCGGGTCACCCACATCCTCCACACTGAGGGAGCGTCGGGGCCCCCTGCTGGAGACAACACTGGATTAACATTTAAAGTATAACCTTGACAGACCCAGGTCACAAAAACCCTAATTCACGATCAACAATAGAACACTGCACCCTGCTGGTCAGACGTTAGAATTACATGCAGAGTAAGGGTGAAATATTACAGTCAGCACACACATATCCAACCCTATGAAATGTTGACTTCAGTGACGGTTAAACACGTGACGCATATCTGATTATTTCATTTTGGCCCTTTCCAACCTTTGTATCTTTTTTGTGTTCCCTGAAAAACGGACAATATCAAAAATACATATCTGAAAGGACTGGGTTTTAAAATAAGTAGGCTTCCATTTAGATGCACTGTATTGGTTTCGTTGGACAGTACTATATTTTTAACAGAAGTAGTATTTTAATTCAGAACGATATGGTTCTGAAAATAACACTTGCCAAAACTAACTAATACAGTACTTTAAATCCGGTACATATTATAGCTATATATAAAATTTCCAATTAATGACCTAACAGCAAAATTAAATCTAAATGTTATCCATGTACAGAACTGCGTAAAATGTAAAGGGCAATGCAATGTAGCAAAACCAAAAGATAAAAAAAAAAAAAAAAAAAAAAAAAACAGTTTCCAGAATTAAAACTGTATCAAAAGTCAGTATTCAAAATTGCAGAATATAGTGCTTGATAAGGTTCTAATGTCACAGTTCACTTGCAAATGAAAATGCACAAAAACTACTAACATCACAGATTAAAAAAGACTAAAGATTAAAAAGAAAAAAATACATCACAGTATCTAGAACTGTTTAATGATTAACTGTTACAGTACCTCTACAGGTGAAGCGCTGTGTAACTGCACAATATAAGACAGACTGATTTTTATTTATTTTATTTTATCTTTTTTTTTTTTTTTTTTTTTTAAACGTAAGCTGTGACAGATATCCAGATAAACTGTAACATTGAAGAGATGGGCTTTGTGTCAGAAAACTGCTGACAGAGTCGGAAATCACAGGTGACGGGTAAGTGCATCAATTCACATAAATGGGGATTGATTTAATTTTTAATACAAGAGCAGTAAATTGCGAGTGACGTGTATCTGGATAACAGATATCCGAGTGCTGGCTGTACAACAATGACTCCCACGACATCACAATGAGTATGTGGAGGGTGATGTAAGGATAAGTGGAAAGTGATTTGCAGGAGCAAAACCCCCACAATGCTGCCATAAATCGTGTTTAGCTGTCATAGCCTGATTTTACTGGATGCTAAAAATGCGGTGTATGGAAAGAATGATGTTGACCTGGCATTCTGCACCCACTATCAAATTTGCACTTTGCTATGATTAATCCATTAAAATTATATTGAAATGCATTCAAATGAAAAAAAGAACATGGAATTGGGTGGAATCTGGATACTAAGAGTCCGCAAACATTATAATGTGATGTAAAGATTTTGCCTTGCACTTGCCCCTCCTAGCCGCAAAGCTGGCTGTCAACTGGGCCTCACCTTCTCCAGGGCCTGCTGCCTCTCTCCTCTCTCCCTACTCCTCCAACCCCCACTGTCACCTCTTGCCGTAACCTCCGCTCTCTCTCCCCCTCTGTCTCCTTGCCTCCACCACTCTTTCACCTCCCTCCTATCGACTCCTTCTCCCAGCTCTGTAGACTCTGCTACCTCCACCCTCTTCTCCTCCCTCACCTCCTCCTTCGACTCCCCCTGTCCCCTGACCTCCCCACCCCTCCCCTCTCCAACCCTGGCTCTCCTCTGTGCTCAGCAAGAATCAATCTACGCTATGCTGAAAAGAAATGGAAAAAAAACCAAACTCCCTGCTGCCCTAGACCTATACCGCTCCCTCCTCTCCTCCTTCTCCTCTACTCTCTCCTCTGCTAAACTCCTATTTCCAATATATTATCCAATGCTCCACTAATAACTCCCAGAAACTATTCTCTACCTTCTCCTCCCTCCTCAACCCTTCCCCCATCCATCTAACTTTGCCTCTTTGTTCTCTTCTAAAATCTCCGATATGTGCAATATACTCTTTAACACACTCTCCCTCCCACTCCAACCCCAACACCCTCTGCCTCCCCTGGTTTCTGTTCTGCTCACTCTACTGAAGCTGCTCTCCTGTCTGTCACTAACTAGCTAAACTCTGCCAGTGCTACCTCTCTCTCCTCTGTCCTAATTCTCCTCGATCTCTCTGCTGCCTTTGACACCGACGATCATTCCATTCTCCTATCCTCTCTTGTTGACCTGGGAATCTCTGGCACTGCTCTGGCCTGGTTCTCCTGTTCTCTCTCTACACCCGCTCATTGGGTCCCCTCATCGCATCCTATGATTTCTCATACCAATTCTATGCTGATGATGCTCAGATCATCCTCTCCTTCCCTCTCTGACCCCACCATCCCCTCCTGTAGCTCTACCTGTGTGTCTGACATCTCCTGGATGCACTCGCATCATCTCAGACTCAACCTCTCTAAATCTGACCTCCTCTTCTTCTCCTCCTCATCTTCCCCCTCCTCTGATCTCTCTGTCTCCATTCCTCTGGAATCAACCACATTCTCTCCCTCCTCTTCAGCCAAGAACCGCAGACTAACCCTGGACCCCTGCCTCTCCTACTCTCAGCACATCTCCACTCTAGCACGCAGCAGCAGATTCCTCCTGAGCAATATACGAAGAATCCAACCCTTCCTCACCAACTACTCTATGAAACTCCTCGTCCAGGCCCTGGTACACTCCCACATAAAGACTACTGCAACTCCCTCCTGACCGGCCTCCCTGCCTCCGCCACCCGTCAGCTCCAGCTCATCCAAAACTCTGCTGTTCGCCTGGTGTTCTCTCTGCGTCACTTCTCCCACGCTACTCCACTGCTCCGCTTACTCCACTGGCTCTCTATCACCACTCGCATCCAGTTCAAGACTCTTGTACTCTCCTACCGATGCCTTGACCAGACTGCACCCAGCTACCTCCAGACCCTCATCTCTCCCTACACACCCACCCGACCTCTCCACTCCACCTGCACTAGAAGACTGGCTGTACTTCCATTTCACTCCCCTGCCTCCAGAGCCCACTCCCCTGCCTCCAGAGCCCACTCCGCAGTGGTGGAACGACCTTCCTACGGATGTCAGGACTGCCCAGTCCCTGACCACCTTCCAGCGCCTCCTCAAGACACACCTCTTCAGACAACTTCTGTAAAACTCAACTCTTCCCTTCTGGACAATATAGCCCTCTGCCTTTAATACACTTTAACTTTCACTTATCTGCTCCCTATTTTACTGTATTTAATCCTGCACTGAACCCAATCTATAGTATCTTGTATTTCACTTACACTCGTATCTAACCCTGATGTAACTATCAACACTGTTATCTGCTCTTGAATTGCCCCAATATCAAATCGTACTGTGGTTTGTATTTGCTCTTAGGACTGAAGTCATTGTATTTTGTATCTTGCTCTTAATTGTACTGTAATTCTTGAGATGTATTTTTTGTATACAACTGTAAGTCGCTCTGGGTAAAGGCGTCTGCTAAGAAATAAATAATAATAATAATAGCAATAGCAGCTTATAACCCAGCCCTGTGAATTGGCTACAGGGCTTGTTGCTGTCAGGCTTGCTTCAGACAGCCAGTCAGAGGAGTCGGAATTTCCCAGCAGCCTGTTTAGGTTTGTCAGTTGAGTGGCTCTCTCACTGCTGCTTTAGACATAGTATTGAGAAATCTGTTGCATGAACTGCAAGGGGTGGATAGGGGTGGGGTTACTCTTAAAGGGCCAGCGCCATATTTTTTTGGAGCTGCATGCTTTTGCAAAACACTCTATATGTTAACTTAAGTACTGTTTTTTTTAAATAGTGTACAATAGAAGTCATTTTTAATAAATCTAAAATAAATATATAATTTCTTTTCATTTGTGGTTTTGTTGTGAATTATACAGGCACCAAAATATATTTACACAATTGCCACACAGTAAGTTTCAATCCATTGTCCTATGCATTGCAGTTCAGAGTACAGCTATATACCTGCATTGAAAGGCACTGAAATGTTCAATGTGCTGTGGTTTGTGAAAGCTGTAATGCCATTGTAGGGCTCCACAAAGGACACCCGCTGCGGGGAGTGAGACTGGAAAGGCAGGTTGCCGTGGCAACGGGCCTGCTCCCTGTTTCATTACAGCTGACTGATGCCTAGCTAATACAAACCACCACTGGAGGCTTGCCACATTCACATAGTGTTGTCATCCAAATGTTTACTGAACCTTTTGACATGCAAATCTTATATGAAGATCTTTCTGAAGATAAACAAATGGCAAGTATATATTTATATATCCATTAGACCAGTGGTTCTCAAACTAGACCCTTAATTGAACTATTAATTTGCTTAATTAGACCTTTTTAATTGTTCATAGCTTCTAAAGGTTGCAGAGTTCAGGTTACTTATAAAATGTTATTGCTAACGTGAAATCTGCAACTGTTTCAGAGATGAAAACAAGTAAAAAGGTCTAATTAAGCAAATCAATAGTTCAATTAAGGGTCTAGTTAAGTAATTGAGAGCTCAGTTGGAAGGAAAATCAACAGACACAGGGGGTCCCCAGGACTGAGTTTGAGAAGGCCTGCATTAGACTGAGAACCATTCTGCAATCTGCACATAACAAACACATAGGCATGCCCAACAATGTGATCGCCCTTGTAGTTGTCTGTCAACTAAAGATAGACCACATTACAAACACACAGAGGCAAGACACACACATGCAAACATACAGCTATGGTCAAAAGTTTATGCATCTGAGTTGTGTTTAGTGCCTTTTGTGGGTGGGGAACTTTAAAAATGTGTATTTTAATATAAAAAGGTACTAGGGTTGTCAAATATACAAAACCATTTGAAACACTGTACTGTACAGTCATGCTCGTTTAGTGCAAATACTGTAGTCAGGACCCAGCATATTTTTCTCTGTACTTATCAATTTCCTCATTAAAAACAATAAAATATTTAGGACTTAGGCTCAACATTTTCAGAGATGCAGAATCAGAGTCAAATTGTTCTTGTAGTTCAACAGTAGATTTTTAGAAGCACTTAAATTTAGTAAATCATATAACAAACTAGGCTACTCTAAAATAAAACAAATGGATGCAAACTTTATTTAAGCAATCACCAGCAACAGATCACCTGACAGAATTTTGAATCAACTTTATAAATAAAAACATAAAAAAGTTGCCTAAAATACTGAAATTTAGCTAGCTGCAAAAATATGCACTCAAAAAAAAAAAGTTACCATTAACAAACTGTGGCAATGTTGCCCCGCCCTGTGTGTATTTTGATGTTGCATGTTGTGTGTTAATGTTGGCGTACAGTCATTGGTACACGGGATATGAGTTATGCGCACTAGTGTTTAAAATTTATATTTGTATTTAGGCACAAGGATTGCACAGCACTTCACGTGCAGGTAAAATGTAATAATATGCGAGCAGGGGGAATTGCACTTTATTAATTCACGTGAAGTTGTACCGAGACTCCAATTGAATGACTGATTAGCAATCGAGTCTCAGTACAGCTGTATAAAAGCAGCATGTTTCCACTCTCTCGGGGTAAGTGTGTTCGTTGAGTGGAGAACGGGATTGGAAACGGAGGTAACAATAATAAGAATAAAGTTAAAATATCAGCTCACCGTGTTTGTCTGTGTAGTCCATTTTGTTTGTCTCTTTATTTTGGCGAAAGTGCCGTGTCCTGTGTTTTGTTTGTCTTACAATCTTTTATTTTCTGTTTGTGTAATCATTAAATGCTGGGGGCAAGCAAGCGCTCAGCTTCACCAAAAACTCCACCTCTCTGTTTATTTTGTGTTGGTTCCTGTTTCTGGTCTGACGTCACCCACTACAGCCGTCTTTGTGACATAAACCCTTCACAAAACAAGGGTATGAACAGCTGCATGTCAATAGAATATTTAAATTAAATACTTTATTGAATGAAGTTGCTACTTATGCCGTAACTCAAAGTAGACTACAGGGTCCACTTGGATTAAACTGAAAGATCCTGAACAGACCACAGATGTTTTCTGAGAAAACCGCATTACTCATGGAATACTGAGGTAAACACTCAGCAACAAACTTGTTCTTCATAAAATCAGCATAAAAACTATTTATTTTAATTTTTTTAATGGATCCATATTCTAATAGCACTCCTTCGTGTTCAAATGCTTAAGTTTAACATTTGCAATCAATTGTAATATACTATAGGCTACATTTATGTCTCATATCCATGATACTGTATACATGGTATGCTGTACGGAGTATTATATATGTTTCACATGAGCATGTTTTTGCAGTTACAAAATGTTCCATACAAACCCAAAGCTGTTCTCATTACTGGGTTGCTGTAGTGTATCATAAAGTAATGTGCACAGGGACAGATTTTTCCATAAAGACTGTAATAAACCAGTTGACACACTTCAGCAGCTGATCTCACACCTTTATGTCCCTGACCCTGGGTGAAAAACAAAAAAATGTGTTGGGATGCAGCGTTTTACTCAGATCTCTTAGAACAGTCCTGTTTCACCTGCATTATACCAGGCTGGTTGACTTTTTCTGTGTGGTCTCCACTTCATGGGTTGCTGTACAACATATTTCCTTCCATGTGTGTAGAACTTGATATTGATACTATAGTAGATTCAGGTAAAAATAAAAACCTATGGAAATTCAGTAACAAAAACTGATAACATTAAAATAACGCTAGGTTGCAGTTCAAAATCACAAAAGTCAGGAAATGGAACGTTAAGGCACGCAACCATAACACACCCCTATTATGCCTATGCATCACATCAGAAATTATGTCATACATAAATATACATATATATATATAAATATACACACACATTATATACACACACACACATATACATCTACATATACATAAATACGAACATACAAAACAAACACACACACATATACACACATACATACACATACACAATGCATATACACAAGTACTATAAATTGTTATTTTTTTAAACGGCACATTTAATTGTTGTCACTTTTTTGTTAAGTATATGGAAAACTAAAAAGCAGTATGAAATTCAACATATTATTCAGTCAGGTTTCATTAGACTTTATTAAGCAAAAATGTGTTACTTGTATAGGGTGATGTTAAACTTTTAGTCATAGCTGTACACATACACAAAGACAGACCCACACAACTGGGGCAAATGGAAAGAATTCTTAAATTGTGCAACGCAGGCTTATAAACACCCCAAGCCTTGCTGAAAGAAGTTCACACACTCCTAGAGAGGAAGTTGCTGGCTCAGTGGTATTGTCTGCAGGAAGCTTTATATTCAGAGCGTGCAATACAAGCCCACACTGCGACTGTACTGGACAGGGGAGTAACCAATGAGAATATCCTTTTGAAACGAGGAACTTGAACAAAACAAACATACAACCAAGTCCTGAGTTGAACAAAACCACAAACAAGCAGCAAAGCAGGGGAGGACATACATACACACACACACACACACACACACACAGACAAACACACAGACAGACACACACACACACACACACACACACACACACACACACACACACACACACACACACACACACACACACACACACACACACACACACACGCACACACCCACACACACACAGACACAGAAACACACAGACATGGACACACACACTGGCACACACACACACACAAATAAAACTACTTGTTTAAATTAGTTGACAAACAAAAGAGGCGGCAAGTTCTTCTAGTTCACCCTTTCAGTGCAACACTGGGAACAAAATTTTACATTTCAATTCTATCCACTTAAACACCAGGAGACAGTTCAACTAAAATAAACAGCTTAACTATGGCACTTAAACTACACCCTACTGTTCCAATAAGGCTGTAATTCCATCAAAGGGTTCTGGTGACTTAAGCAAACACTTGTGATTTGAACGACAAATAAATGCATTAAATATATATATATGTGTGTGTGTGTGTGTGTGTGTGTGTGTGTGTGTGTGTAAATGAAACACATTTATATATTTTACTATAACCCTGTTAGTAGGGTGTAGGGCCACCATGACAACCAGGACTGCACTAGTATTGGATTTGGAAGCACCTGCCAGTCAAACACCTACCTACCTGTCACAGTGTGTCAGAGAGAGCTGCTGTCTAACCCTCCCTAGTCATGAGACAAATCACTAGGTTTCAGCAGATGCTCATGCTCAATATTTATTTCCAATTATTGTAAGCCTAAGTGCTGTGTCGCTGTGTACCTGAGTGATGGACTGAAAGCTGCTGGCTCCCCCACTCGGTAAGAAATTGAACGGTCCGGCTTCCTCTTCAGAGACTGCAGGCTCTGCACAGAGGATGCCTTCCTCAGCTGGGAGAAGGGAGACGACTAGTGGAGAACAGAGAGAACAGCACTCATCAGTGGCACCAAAACAGTCCCTTGAAGTTTCAATCTCAAATTTTACATTACAGCCTGTTTAATAGCCCTCTAGTTAATGTCACTTATCATCTAATATATAACGGGAGCACCTGGTAATAATATAATTATCTATCACATTGTTCTGTTATACACATTTTACACTGAAGACACTGAGAAAGACTTCTAGTGGAAACGTTTGTCATTGAATTTACACTGAAGCCCCTGAGAAAGACATCTAGTGGCAATGTTTGTCACTGAATTTACACTGAAGACACTGAGAAACATTTGTCAAGTTTCCTTTAGTATTACGATTGAAGACTAGAAACCTATGAACCTCCATCCACAACCCAGGAATCTTTCACTTGCTGCCAGACAACACTGTGTCCGGCTTTCAAAAAAGCGAAATGCAAAAGCAAAACAGTGAAATGTTAAATAAATCTGAAAATGAATGACTTAATGCTAAAAACAACAATAAAAGGCACAGTTCACCGGTTATAAAAGCAATAAAAACCTGGTCTGTACCTTCCCGGCAAGGTCAGATTGCAGACAGCAATGCCCTCTAAAGCTATGAACCCTCAGCATGGGCATGAAATACAAAGACATGCTTGCACTGCCCAGCACTGTCTGTGCTGACTAACCCGGTGCAGGGACTGCAGAGAGGGTTCTTTCTCCAGCTTGCTGCAATGCTGGTGCACAGTGCTCAGGTGCTCCATGCTGCTGGAGCGTCCTCGACCCAGCTTCTTCATTGTGTTCTGACTGATAGCCGAGAGGAACTTCTGAAGAGCTGACCTGGGTTTTCCGCTGCAGAAAATCAAAAGCACAGATTTAGTAGGCCTATAGTTAAAATAGTTTCATTTAGGTTCACACAATGATCTCATGCGTTCCCATATGTTGAGAGAGAGAGAGAGAGAGAGAGAGAGAGAGAGAGAGAGAGAGAGAGAGAGAGAGAGAGAGAGAGAGAGAGAGACAAAGGCCAGCCCTGGAGGTGTCTGCTCTGAGCTCACTGGGTGCCTGGCAAGCATGTTTCCCTGTGGCGTGATGAGGAGAAACATTCTCTGCCAGTTTTGCATCCCTAACCCACAGAAGAGACAGAGTCAATGAGACGCTTCCCTCAGAGTCCCCAGTGAAGACCGCTGACTCCGCACAGCCAGGGTGTGACCTGAACACCACGCGTCTGTGCTTTTACCAGGTGAGCCACTTGGGAGGGGGGAGTATTTTTAATTTCTATTGGAGGGCCGCCGCGGGCCGAGTGAGACCCCGCCTCCTGCCGCCGCGCCTGGCCGAGGGAGACCACCGTGCCTCCGGCCGCCCGGGCCGAGGGAGCCACACGCTCCGCCGCCGCCGCCTTGCGCGGGGAGACACCGCCTGGAGAATGATACCCCAGTATGCTAACTAGACCCTTGCCAATGGAAACGATGAAGGCATTAGCCAGTTTTCCCTCTCAAACTTACTCAGAAATGACTTTACTGTCTGCTGACCTTTCTCTCCTCTGTGCTCTTTCGTGTGGTGAGTCCTGATTGGACAGTGGCTTGGAGGTGTCTTCGAAGTCTGGGTAATGGCACACATTCCCATCTGACTGGAGCTGACAGGCTGTAAAATAAGGTGTACTGATTAAAAACGCCCCTTTGGTTCAGAAACGTGTGCTGTGTCTTGAAGGGATCTTTTCTATCCTATCTTTCACAATATTTCATTTCTTACATGTTAGATACCCTGTTATTTGTGTTCTCTACCATCCTTTTTACTAACTATTGCTGCAAAAAATCAATAGTCAACCACTGGGTTATTTCTGAAAAGACTACTAAAAGATACATTTCTGACGTGGTTTCAAATTACCACTAGGAGGTGTGCAGCTATAATTGTGGTCCCTGCTGTAACTGGTTTTGAATACAGATTCTCCATTTACTAACTCACACTTGCCACTGTACACTGTACATTTTTCAAGAAAATATATAATTGGTCTATTTAGTTGAGATAAATGAAGATATTTGTGTTCATACTCACACATTGTACAGTAAACTCATTTTGACTAAAGAGATGCTGAAAAAGATGATCTTCATTTTCTATGTTTTTCAGCACTTGCCTTTCAGAGTTACACTTATTTACATTGAAACATTAAAACAGCATTGTTTATGCGACAGGCTGGAAGTAAAGCCAGAAGCTTTTGCCGCTTCATGCGATAATATTCAATGTACTTGTTTCTGAGCAGCTGACACACAGACTGGAGTGTGACAGCAGCATCAAAGAGGAGACAAACTGGGTGCCTAACACCAGCCCATGTCTAACACCAGCCTGGAATCAGAAAGACATACAGTGTTTAATTTATTAGAGTGTTCTGTGTGCTACTGATAAACACTGAAAACCGAGAACCCGACACAGCACCTCCGTAAATCGCAAGGAAACTCCCCAGTGAAAACAGATCAAAATATCGTACATGCAGCACTTGGAGACGAGTACGGCTGTCATTGAAATGCATCTGGGGCTCCGCTAAGAAAAGACAGGAGGAGCAATCAAAATCCCAGCTGCTCGCTGGCACGAGCCCCGAAGCGCTCAGCTAATACACAAAGAAATCCAGGCGATTCAAATGCACACATTCAAACCACTTGTTTACAAAGAAACTGATTTCCCTGAGGACCCCCAGAAAGTGCTTACAGAATAATGATAAACACTGAATTGCACTGACATCAACAGGGACCTGCTGTTTCAGTCAGCTTCGCTGTTGGCAGAGGAAATCCTACCCCCTTTAAAAGAGTACAAACCAAGCCTTCTTATGGAATTACCTCTTTTTAGCACTAGCAACATTAAGACAGCCTACCCCTGTCAGCAGTGGTAACATTAATATTTTCTAGAAAAACAGCTTAACCTCTGGCAAATTATATACATTTTTTTTTTTTGTAACAGCGCATTCTGAATTTAAAGTGTATACCTCATGCCAGTCTTCTCTGGTTGTGCTAACATTTTAGTAAATGTTGATAAAAAGATTTTAATAAAACACGTACAGGAGTTAACCTTGCCAGTGAAAAGGTCAAAGGAGCATTGCTCATATTTTTGAAAACATGACATCTGGTTCGGGAGGGGCAGAGATAATGTGATGCTCTAACAGGTTAGATTATTTCATGAGCGCCTGCCAGGGTCGGGGTAGTTGCTATGCTTACCTGTCTTGTGTGCACTGTTCTGCTGCAGTGGCTGGAGCTCAGTGGAGAGGTTATTAGTGGAGGGTTTGGGGCTGGCTGTGTCCTCAAAGCACTCGTGTTCCCTGCTCTTCACATCACTGCACTGCTCCAGTGTGTTGGGATGGTGATTCGCAGAAAGCACAGAGTCGTTGCTCTGTGTCTCTTGAGGGTCGAGCTCTTCAATGTCAAGGTGGATCAGACGATACTGCGGGAAAGGCACCACCTTCACTACACGCTGGCCATTGGTGTGACTCTTAGAGCTGGACTTTAGAGCTGATTTTTTCACTTTGGGCTGTATGTTGGCATTGGGATTGGAGCCTGGGAGAATGGTCTCATATTGGGGCATTTCCTTTGAGGGAGTGGGACTAGGTTGGCCCACAGACGAACCAGAAGGTAAACTATCTGGATCAAAACCATAGGGATTAACAGGCCTCTTCAAAAACTCTGTGTTTGCATCTTTTTCAGAACGATGGGGCGCAGGCCGGGTTGGAACCAGTGACTTTTGGCTTGCAGAACATTTGACAGCGGTCTTTCCATGATGGTTTTCCCCATTGGTATATACATGAAAGTCAGGACTACAGTTCCTATTATTGTCAACAGAGGGTCCGGTGGGGTCCACAATCCCACTGCTGCTGTGTGGATTTGTGGCACTATCCCCACTGTCAGCAGGGTCTGCATCTCCCTGGGGTGATTCCACATCATCAATAGAGGTAACCTCTCCAATGTAGGTCTCCTTGATGCGTTCGGTCCTCATTCTGTGATTAGAAGGTGGAACCCAATATGGGATCACCTTGACATGGGACTCATTCTGGAATCTTTCAATCCTCTCACCCTCCGCTTGATACAAGGCTTGCCCTTGTGATGCTTTAGTCTGGTAGCCAGGCGGCAGGTTTTGACCAGCCTTGAAAGACCCACAGGCGTTGCACTTTTGGCTCCCTTGCTCCCCGGAAGGGGGACATTTTTCTGGGCTGCCGTGGTTCCTGCTCTTGCCCTTACTCTTGTTTTTGCTCCACAGCGGAGCTCCCTCTGGATTCTTGCGCGAGGATCCATTGATGTAGGAGGACAAGTCTGGTTTGGAGACCAGCAGGCCCTGGCCTCTCTCCGCTGCCCTCTTCCTCTGCTGCAGCCTCTCCAGGTATCGCACCTCTGCATCTTGGGTCGACTCGTCCTCGAAGCGCACCCTGGTGGGGGACTGCTTGCGCCGCGGCCCGCAGCCAGAGTCCCCACTGGAGGAGTCACTAAGGTTCCCACAAGCAGACGACACCGCCTCCCTGCCTGACAGGCCCTTCCGCAGCAGGGGGGTCCCAGGACCTTTAGACTCCCTGCACACAGAGAGACATCTCATTTCAATTAGCAGCACCACAAAAAGAAGTCATTCATGATAATAGTAAATGCATCAAATTACACACTTTTAAGCCCAGTGCCCCATATGGTTTAAACATTTACACATTTAAGAAGGTTCATCACTCACAAGCACATGTTGAAACGCCAGCTTTATATTTCAACACTGCTCAGTGTTATTAGCCCACAACGGCTTTCATCTCATCACTAAGAGAAGCAAGACTGTTAAGCCAACAGACAATCAACAAAGATAAAACACAATCACAAAAACAGGCTCAATATTGTAAAAATATTTCAAATGCAATGCACCGTATGGTTTTAAATATATTCTGAGGCTCACACTTGTTTGCCTCTCTTGAAATATTAGCTCTGTAGGTGTTTATTGTAA